>NC_036252.1:16746812-16759047 GCF_002742605.1 Olea europaea var. sylvestris | reverse complement strand
ACTGTTGCCAAAAATTGTTTGACAACAGTCAATTACAAAAAACTATTTTTCTGTACCAATTCTGTAGAAAAAAATCTATACTTACAGTATTGTTCGTGTCATTTTTGTATTTCAATAATTTTTACCAAAACAAGTGCAAGGAACGATGTTCAAACCTGTCATCCTTCCTTAAGCATATTCACAGCTTTACCATCATGGCAGTCATTGACTTCTAACACTCAACAAAACAAAATAATATATGTTCAATTTTATCGATTCTAATGCAAATAGCAGTATTTTAACTGGTGATTTGTCCCTCTTTTTGATTTTTTCTCTAATCAATTGATTTGAGAGTTTGGTCAATTAATGACAGATGAACTTGTAGGAAAATTGGCGTATCATAAAGAGTTTTTCAACAAAACTTATTTCATTAATAGAAGGTTCCACTTGCCATTCACAAAAAATCGATTGCAAAAAGTGGAATCATACAAGCACATGAAATTGATATAAGTACATAAATAACTTCCACTTTGTTAATTTAATAATACTTGTTTAATTAACTTTAATTGTAAACTTAATATTGAAATTTTGTTAATATATATTGCGTGTTTGATTGAAAAATAAATTAGGGCATTTTACAGATTATAGAACGATTTTTTCATCCGAAATGAAAGTTCGTATCTAGTTGTAATTCTAGTGGTGTATCTAGTTCTAGTCCATACGATTTTTTGAATATTATTGAATTAAATATTAATAAACAACACCGTTATCACGGCCGTTGACCGTTGATAGTAAGTGTTCAACGTTCGTAGTTCGCCCTAGCTGAACTTGAACCTTGGATTCGCCCCTACCAACCACCATACTTTTTTTCATATTTGTATTTTTTTATATTAACATAACGCAGGACAGATATCTGCGTCAACTTAGCAATGTTTGATTTAAACAAGTAAACTAATTTCAACAATATTATAAATTCTTTTTTCCCATAATGTAGTGTAATTTTGACTGAATAGTCCTTGATTCAATTCAATACCATTAATGTACTATAAGTAAAGTTTTGAAGTAAACTCTAATTTACCTCCCCATATCAATCTGACCATTATGCCACTGATTAATCAATAAAGTATGGGTATGATAAGATTTTACAATGTACATACTGATATTTTTTCTTCTTTATTCCAAACTTTCACATAGTTTTATTAGTTTTATAATAGAAAAAACGAATGTGATATAGTTTCACATGTCTATATATATCTTTTTTCCTCATAGAAATACTCTTTAATTCAATTCAAGGCCAATCTTGTATTATAAGTAAAGGTTTGAAGTAAACTTTAATTTTCCTCTCCACATCTATCTGACCATTATGCCAGTGACTAGACAATAAGGAATGAATTTTGATAAGATTTTACAATGTACATACTTTTATTAGTTTTATAATAGTAAAAACAAATGTGATATAGTTGTACATGTCTATATATATCTTTTTTCATTTTCATTTCGTTATCTCAAAAACGTTCTCTTCAAATTTTACTCTTTTTCTGCATAGCCTTCACTCCGTTTCACTTTGTTTCAAGGTTGCCACAATGAAAGTTCAATACCAACTTATACCAGAAATTGTATCTAACAATAAAAAATGGAAAGTTAAGGTAATTGTGGTGGAAAAGCAATCACCAAAACCTTCAAAGCAAGGCAATGGAAGGTACCAACATATGATGTTAATGGATACTTAGGTAAATCATACTAAAATAAGGAAAAACAAAACAATTTAATATCTATTAACTTTTATACATGTTAAATACGTACCAAGCATTCATTTAGTTATACTTTACTTTCTTCATTTACATTACAAACGTCTGACAATTTTATTTTTGTTTTGAAAATACATTTTCCTTCTTGTTATATAATATACATTTTCACACTATTGAATTTTTTCTTTTAGTGTAACACTATCCAAACTAGCCTCTATGATTCAAACATCATTACCTTTGAAAATCAACTTCTTCTTGGAATAACGTATGGAATTTCCGAAGCTTATGTGAAATACAACACTCAAAACTACAAATATTCAACTGGAGCTCTACAATGGACAATTCCTAGTGAAACTCGTATTTAAGAATTGAATGAAGATAACCTTGAACTTATTTTCTCAACCTATCAGCTGACTTCTCTCTATGAAATTGAACAGTACTTGGATGCAAATACTGATTTGAGTAAGAAATTACCCATTCCATTTACTTTAAATATTATTTATATAGGTCCTGGGAAAAATAAATAATAGTAGCATATTTTGTTTAATCAAATAATTATGATTACAAACAAAAGAAAAATGTAACTATTGATTTTTATTTTTCAGACATATTAGCAATTGTAATTGATATGATGCCTAAGCGATTGGTTCAATCAAAAGATGACAACAAAACTTGGGTACATGATGTAATACTTCTGGACCAAAATTTCATAACAATGATGTTGACACTCTGGGATTCATTTGTTGATAGAGAATGCATATTGATAGCAGGAAATATTGAAAAAAACCAATGATCTTTGCAACACACATGAAAGTTACATCTTTCTTTAGTATGTTCTATTATTTTATTATTATTTAAACTCTTAGAAAGGAATTTAATATCACCTATATATATAAGTATATAAATCATTATTACTTATAATTTTTTTTATGTTCTCTTTAATGCTATTACATAGGTTTGAAGTTGTCCACAAAAGTTCGTTGCACCTTCTTCATAAATACTTCTTTCATCGTCGTAAAAGAATTGATAGAATGATATGTATGTATAAGTTGTTCAGATTTTATTTCCTAATATGTACATCTGTATGCAACATATCATTTCGTTATTTAATTATTAGGTATTCTCAATTTATTCATTTATTCTTTTAGGGTGAATACAAATTCCAAGAAAATTGATGAATTAGTATTAAAAAAGCCACACATGGAAAAAAAAAAAAAACTCTCACGAAACTTTCTCTTCCAATGCGCAGCAAATTCACCTTAATCCAAAATTTGCATGGTAATCTTTCATCGATACTTTTTCCAGCTTATACTTATTACTTATATCTTTTTTATTATATTCTAAAATATTCATGTATACAATAACATATACCCATTATTTTTTTAGTTCCTATTTATCCTTTTTTATAAACTTATTACCACTACTAAAAATTCATTTTCATAACAGCGAAAGTTTTATTGGGTCAATGGTACAGCAACGATCGAGAAAATAGATAACAAATGTTGGTACATGGCTTGCAAAAATTGTTATCGGCAATCAAGTGGTGATTTTGGTGAAACATATCTTTGTATTTTTTGCAAGAGTCCCAATTCTAAAGTTATTCCTCGGTAACATATACTTTTTTCATACTTTTCCATTTTCCAAGTTTTCATTTACAAATATTGAATCCCTCTTTATCTTAGGGCTAGAGCATATGTGCAACTGTCGGATATCACAGGCTTTATAAATGCAAGTACAATTGGTGAACTGGTCGAGAAACTTATGTTTACAAATGCACTGACCTTGATGGAACAAACCAGCTTTGTAACAATTCAAAATTACATTAAACGTTTACACAATCTATATAGTCAATACATATTTTACACAAAGTAATCATAATACAATTCATTTAAACAAACTTTGGAGATGTGATTCAAAAAGTGCAAAACACTGAATGAGCATTCTATGTGAAAGTGACTCAAACTGAACCTAATTCATTCAATTACAAGTTTGACGTCATCTCTGTAACAGATTTGGGACCTTCGATTGCAGAACAACAACAACAATACCACCAAGAGAAAGTCAATTCTGGGAAAAATGTTGATGTGGATGCTCGTGAAGATTGGTCACCTCCAGCAAAAAAATCTCTTTTCAAGTCCTCTCATGAGAGCTCATTTTCAAGAGTAAATTTGGATGAAAGCATGGACTCAAAAATTTTGTGGTTAAAATCCATTTACTTCAAAGCAAAAAATGAAGGAAAAATGGAGTAGAAAATGATTGAGCTGTTTTGGTGAAATGGCTCCAACATGTCCACCCCTTACTTTTGTTACTTTAGAAACTGATGAAACGTGCTAGTGTTGAAAAATGGTATATGTTAAACATGATAACTACATCATTCATGCTAAGAACAGAACAAGTTTTTATTTTGTTTGTCTTTTGTGTAGCTGGACTGCTACACTTTTTACAGTTATCAACATTAATGGAATCAGTTTCTATTTTACTCCTTAAAATATGTTTCTTTATTCTCCGTTCTTTCAGTTAAATTGAAATTTGAATTGGAATTCATGAAATTCTGTTCCAATTTGCAACTTCATAGGTTACTTTTCGAAGTACATATAGCCTCTCTCTAATTGAAGTTGCTAAAGAAAAACAATTTGCTATGAAATGACGAATATATCATTCTATTTAAATAAAACAAAAAGAAATAGAAAGAATTAATTGCAATCATAGTCCCAATTTTTTTTTAAAAAGTGCAAAATGTCCCTACCTTAAGATTTTAGCTCTTGACAACGCTTTCATCTTCAATTTGGTCCTTCATCCCCCAAATTCTGGCGTCACAATAAAATTTCTACACGTATATATACTAATAATTTTTTTTGTACTTTTTAATTACACATTCTCCTAAAAATACTATTCAAAACTCATCCCTTTCGCAATTAATGAGAATCAAACATGCTCATAGTAAAGCAACAAGATATGTTGCAAGAGATTGTGATGATAGTGTAACAATGCATGTTATAGGTAGTCGTGGCGGCAAACTTAGATTATATATTTTAATTTAAAAAAAAAAGGTTTTTTTCAATGAAGAATCCAAAAGAGATAAAAAAATTGAGAATCTAAGACTGACATTAAAAGCCAACCACTTCTAAAAAATCATCTTATCCAATAATATAGTCCACACATGGAAAATGTTCCATTTGTATTTCATTTGATTCTATAACTTTGCTGATTGGATAATTGCAAGTTTCACTCTTTCCCCAGTCTCTATATAAATTTCTTGAACTGCCTTCAACTATTCACACAGCAAAAGAAAAGAGAGAGAGAGTTTTCTTGGCAAAAAAAAAATTCGCTTATTTTATTAATTACAATTACCTGCGATTTTCATGACCTTATGAAATTTTGGAATTGAGTCTGGAATCTCATTTATTTTTCTTCCTTTATGGTTACAGAATGCACTAGTTCTGGAATTTAAGAAGGTATTGGATGCGAAACATCAAGTAGTGGAAGGGTTCATGTACTATCTGACCTAAAGCCTGGAGGTGTTCGACCGCATGGAGAAGAAGAAGAGAGAGCGTGAAACTAAGGTGTGGGTCAAGCCAGATAACTCCAAGGAATTGCAAGAATTCGAGTTTGTTGGCGATGCCTAAATAAGCTTTGTGATTGGACTCCTATAGCAGCAGTTAATTTGTAAAATAAATAAAGCAGTATTACTAATGTTAAATGTTCGAATAAACTACTACAAGTGTATGGTATCGTGACAAGGAATAATATGGATACAAGTATTGTTACCTGAGAACTTAATGCTATGAACTGTCAATTTACTTTGAACAAACTTAAGTTTGATTATGTTTCGATGCGTAAAAGTGAAGACAAAATTACTGTTTATTGTATCCAAATTCAAATATATGAGACTAATATAGTTCTCTCATTGATATAAGTTGTGAAGCGAGGATCTTCTGTATATCTCTAAATTATAGTAATTAGAAATTGGCAGAGAAGAGCATTTAAGCAGGTAAAAGAGAGATGGTAAAAAAGGGGGCATGTTGGGGTTTTGATACTCAATAAATCCCTGGCTATGATGTTAACATGGGTTAATATTATTTCATAGGCATAGGCTGATGAATGAAATAAGTCCAACAACCAAGTCCATGAGTTACACCTGACCCAATTGTATTCCTTCTGGATGGCTTGAATCTTGGCCCGTTTATCTCTTTAATGGCCTAACTTAAAGCCTAACCCTAGAGTATATATATGGATATCACTCTAGCCTCCTTCTTATGATGTTTTGTGAGACTTTGTGTGAGAAAAAAGGAGAATCCCGGCTGCCCTCTTGGTGAGTGAAAAAATAGCCCCTAGAAGTGTCCAAAACACCTGTTTACTTTGTGTAATTGGTGGTTCCTTCATAGTATACCTTTGTGGTGTCTTCTCCTAGCCTTTGTGGCCACAAATCATCATCCTTTCTTGTCCTATGTGGGTAAGATTGAATCGCAACCGAGGTGAATTATATTGGTTGTGGTTTGGAGCCGGTTGGATTGGTTGTTGGTAGAGAAAGATACGTTGGACTGAGCTTGAAAAATCACCATTTGAAGATCCCTTTGAGGGAGCTTCCGCAACAATTGGTATCAGAGCTTCAAGGTGAAGGTTTTGGCTTGTAAAATCTACCAGAAATCGTCCAGAAAATTGGCAGAAACGCAGCAGAAATCAGATCGAATAAGCTGTCCAAAAACTGTCAAAAGTAATCTCCATTTTTCACATTTTCTGATCAATCCAGAAGGAGTTTGGGGAAACGGAGACCACTGGTGTGACGTGCAGGAGGAGGCGAACCCTGCAGGCCGACGTGTGTAGGTCGACGGAGGCACGTGTGGTGGCGCGTAAGGCCCACGTACAGAGAGAAAGAGACGCTCGTGAGCATGCGTGGGAGGGAATTTCGAGAAGGTCCCTTAAGGTAGTTTGTTCCTCATATTATTTCTGGCATTTTTTGTGTTGGAAGTTTGGTGTTTCAGGGTACGCAGTAGAATCTGGACAGCGTTGTTCTTCGGACGATCGTGATTTTTTTGGTTGCTACAGTTTTCAGAGACTTTAGGACGAATAGTGATAGTCCTGAAGTGGTGAATTCGCGTCTCTCGATATTTACAAACCTTCAGACGTGGTCCGCTCGGTATCGTGTTCTTTGCTTTTTATTATTGCAGTTGAAATAAATATGTAAAGTAATTTATTTTTTGCATTAGAGGTCATCGTGTGGGATGAAATTAGGTTTGGGGTTACCATAAAGGGGTAATCATTGCCTGTTGCTAGACCTAGGAATTATTTGCATTAAATTTTTTGTGAGTTTGCTGTCAATTTTTCTACATTATTAGAATTGCATGTGGCCTTAGGAAAGTTTACTGGACTATTCTATGTGAATTATATTCATACTTTACTTGTAGTCATTATTTGGCATTGGTGGCAAATGTAGGTTTAAGGTAAATGCGAAAAATAACATATATTTTAATTGTGGTAAAATTTGGATATAGTTGAAAAAGATTGTCCTAAGATGATAATAAAAGGAAAGATGAGGATAGAGACAAGGCGAATGTGACTTTAGGGTCGAGTAGTGATCCTAGTGAGGTTTATTGAGAGAATAAACATGGTTCTTGCATTGCATCTGTGTGTAATCCTTTCTACATGTATGTGGTCGCTTAATTCTGTTGCAATATTGATTTTACACTTTCAATATGTTTGATGTGTGTAATTGCATGAATTAGAGTGACTTATTACTTTGTGTAATATGTTTACATGCATAGTGGGTTAAGTTTTGTGGCGTACTCTATTTGCTCTGTGAGTAGTGTGAGAGTGTGGTAGTGAGAAGAAAGTTGGGTAGCCGTTTCTCTCCTTTATCTTTGTGAGCCTATGTGGTTTGTGAGATTATGTGAAGCAGCCATGTTAGGGTTACCTTCTTTATCTTTGTGAACCTATTTTGTGAGTGTAGTGAAATAATCGACTCTTTCTTCGATTCTATTTGAGAGTGCCACCTTCACCATTTTCTTTGTGAATTTTTTTTTTTGGAGCATTGGTGAGTGGATTAACCTTTGTGGTCACCGAAAGGTGTTATTTTGCCATAGTGAGTTTGAGATGCATTAGTAGTGAGTTGGATGTTTTTTTGGTAAAGTGGAGTATAGATGCCTAGAGGTGCATTAGTGATATGCACGAGGGATATAGAGTGTGACATATGGATCACGAGTGGAGATATGATTAAATGTCTAGAATCATTTATCTGAAAAGATACCCTAATCAGGTGGAGTGTGAGAGAAGCACTTCTATCACTTCTGTTAGGTGGAGACCCATTATCCACGTAGGTTGGGAGAAGTGATATAGAGATAGAGGATTATCCCGTGGACTTAGGATCTATTGTGACTTGCCAGTTAAACATGAGTTGAGTAATCTGTCTAGTGAGCTTGGTGGGTGATGAGAGGAGATATGTGTTATCGAGATGTGAGCAACACGGAATGGGATAGGATAAGTGTGGTGAGATCTTTTTCTTAGAGTCATTTATGCATGTGTTGCATATGTGGTTGACCGTGGTTTGATTGACTTTGTGTTAATCTATGGTTCTATGTGAATGTGTTTCTGAAAAGATCTGTGTGTGTTATCCTATAATATATCGTCATCGCATGTGTATTTACTCTTGATTGTTTACTGTTAAATATTTGCTTCTACTTGAGTGTTTTTGACCTTAGCCCTAGTGAGTACATGGAGCAGGTATGGTATGTGTTTCAAGTTGAAAACACGAGGTAAGGTCTGTGATCCAATTTTATTGGCTACCTTGATTATGCAAGTGTTAACTATGTGTTTTGATTGCTTGCAGATTTATTGGGCATCAAGGTGGAGATTTGTTGAGTTTTTGATACCCAATAAATCCCGGGCTATGATGTTAACGTGAGGTAATATTATTTCATAGGCATAGGCCGATGAATTAAATAAATCCAACAACCAAGTCTATCAGCTACACCCGACCCAATTGTATTCCTTTTGGATGGCTTGAACCTTGGCCCGTTTATCTCTTTAATGGCACAACTTAAAGCTTGACCCTAGAGTATATATGTGGATATCACTCTAGCCTCTTTCTTATGATGTTTTGTGAGACTTTGTGTGAGAAAAAAGGAGAATCCCGATTGCCCTCTTGGTGAGTGAAAAAATAGCCCCTAGAAGTGTCCAAAACACCTGTTTACTTTGTGTAATTGGTGGTTCCTTCATAGTATACCTTTGCAGTGTCTTCTCCTAGCTTTTGTGGTCACAAATCTGTAAGTATTATGCCCTAGGTCCAATCAACTTTGGACATAAATACTTTTATATATAATTAATGCAATTAAATGGCAGATCTATTATTTAATTAATAGACAATTAAATAAATAATAGAGTCCGTAGATTCAAATATTTGTAATTTGTTAATCACAAGGAGTTATGATTGTGAGATACAAATTACATCTGATTGAATCTTAAATCATCCGTGGTCATAAGTAATAACGAGATACGGATATCGTTATTACGGATAGACCATCACGTGTGGCATTTCTTACTTATGAAGTAAGTAGCTGATCTCACAAGCTAAAGTGTAGTGACACTTAAATGAACACGTAGATGTTTTTGTTATAGAACAAAACATTGGAGACCCGTCGAGAGATCCCACATGGATAACTATCTGAGTGTCAGTGGTTAATTTCTAACATTCGGTGGTGGAATTGGTCATTTGACTTGAGGTCGTCATAGTACCTTATATGAGGACAGTCATACTTTGGCGGTGTTGGATGTTGCTCTGAAAAGGGCCGCTAATACGATATCGTTCGGGTACGTCAAGAATCGTATGAAGGTTGTGATTGATCAATAAAGGATTCGTCACTCTTAGATAGTAGGAGATTATGATCTTCGTTTCATTCAATTAAGTCGATGATGAAATCCTTGGCGAAGGTGTACTCATAAGTCGAAAAGGAGTTTTCGATTTATATTATTTTGATTAGATCAAAATAATATTTCACGTCGTTAGGTATCGTGGTCGGGAACCTAATGGGTCACACACAAAAGAGAATTGGAAGATTGCAAATTGCCAATTGGTTAATTTAACAATCGTTGGATAAATTAATTAATTGGATTTGTTATTTATATTTTTGAATTAATTAATTGGATTAATTAATTCACGGATCGGGTTTAATTAATTGGATTAATTAATTATTGGACCGGACCGAGCCGAGCCTGTTTGGGTTTATATAAATACATAACTAGGGTTTGAGTCCATATGGTTTTCATTATTCTTGCTGGCACAAGAAAAAACCCTAGAGGCTGCAATCATATTCTCTGTGTGGATCACCGTTGGAGGCTGGACAATTAGACAACTGTGGTGGCGAATCAAAGTTGTGGAACGAAAAGAAAAGCAAAAGGATTGCAGATCTGGAAAAGGTACAATCTTATCACAATTTCTATCTAAACACAAAGGCGATTCTTGGTGGGAATCGAAAATTATTTTAAATTCCGCTGTGCATGTATAAGTAGATTCCCAACAGTGGTATCAGAGCCTACTTTGTGTTTGTTAGAGATTGTTTTGAGTTTTTGGGTGTAATCAAAAGTTGATTTTATTCGTTTCATTGTTTCTAGCAATCAATTCAATTTTCAAAATTAGTTTTGAATAGAATATTTTTTTTTTGGATTGGAATAAAAAAAAAGGGGTGGAATTCGAGCCAGCGCCACCGCCGGGCGCTGCTACAATGGAAGCAGCGCCCGGCTGATTGTTGCAGCAGCGTGCGGCGCTGCTGCAACAGCAACGCCGCACGCTGCCAAGAGAAGAAGAAGCAGCGCCAGCTGCTGCTTCTTGCAGCGCGCGGCACTACAGCAACCGCCTGCGCGCTGCAGTTAACGGGAGGCGCCGCCGCTGTATGACAGCGGCGGCGCATGGGTTAAGAGTGTGGGGCAGCGCCGGTCATTGCCCTTGAAATTTGAAGAAGAAATTGGTGAATTCCCTAGGGTTTCAGATTCGAATTGGGGACGGGGGCTTCAAGAGTAATTTGAGTTATTTGAGGTCCTCATCTGCAATTTGGAATTCAGGAGTCAAATTGTTTAAATAATAAGAGGCGAGCTTTTTCTTATAATTTGAGAAATTAGGGGCTCCTCCCTGCAATTATAATAAGGGGTCGTTTTGCAAATTTAAATATAGGGGCTTCTGTGCTATTTCAGAGTTTTGGGGGCCTTGCCATTAATTTGAAACTTGGGTCAAATTGCAAATTTCAAAATAGATTTTGAATTTGAGTTTTAAATGGGTTTTTAAAATATATTCTAATGGGTTTGACCCATAAATTTAATTTTGACCCAAAGTAAAAAAAATTTTATTTAAAATTGTCGACTTTTATATTTTCGTTAAAATATGATTTTAACTTAAATATTAAAATTTGACCCAAATTGAATTTTATTTTATTTGGGAGTTATTTCCTAAATTAAAATATTAATTCAATTTAAATTAAAGTTGGACTTTAATTTAATATTTAATTAAAATTTGATTTAAATTAATTATTCACCCGAATATATTCTTGTAATTAGAATTGGATTCTAATCTCACATTTAATTAAAATTTGAATTTAATTAAATTGTCTCGCCTTAAATTTCTTCTTGGAATTAGAGTTAGACTCTAATTTGGTATTTAATTAAAATTTTGATTTTAATTAAATTAACTCGCCCTAAATTTCTTCTTGTAATTAGAGTTGGACTCTAATTTGGTATTTAATTAAAATTTTGATTTTAATTAAATTAATTCGCCCATAATTATTGGAATTAGAGTTAGAGTCTAATTTTGTTATTTAATTAAAATTTGATTTTAATTAAATTCCACAGCCTTAAATTGTGAAATTAGAGTTTGACTCTAATTTGATATTTAATTAAGATTTGATTTTAATTAAATAGTCCCGCCATATAATTGTTGAATTAGAGTTGGACTCTAATTTGTTATTTAATTAAAATTTGACTTTGATTAAATATTCCCGCTAATTAAATAATCGATTAATATGATTAATTAATTATTTAATTAATTCGATCCATTTGTCTAAAAGAGTTTAGACAACTTAATTGCTAGAAACTTGAAACTTATTTGTATATAATATTAGATATTATATAGGTATACATTTATGTGATGAATGTATTATTAGTGGACGATTATGGACTCGACCATATGGATGTGTTGAATGGTTAATTTTTAATTTTGTCGTTTTATGGGCCTGCGAGTCCGTTATTATTGTTATTATTTTGGACCTGCGAGTCCATTATTATTATTGTTACTATGGGCCTGCGAGTCCAATTTCATTTAGGCCTGCGTGCCAACTAGTATAGGATACATGTTGGAATTGGACTAATTGAAGAGATAAGAAGAGGTGGAGACCATGGAGATGGTGCATTGACACTGTTCAATGCTATACCCCCTAGGAATTGACCAACTAGTCTTCCTGATGGCTCGGGAAGACTAGATAGTAAAAGTCCATTATCGTCCACACTATTATATTATGTTATATATATAT
>NC_036252.1:16742652-16746785 GCF_002742605.1 Olea europaea var. sylvestris | reverse complement strand
TATATATATATATATATATATATGATTGTATTGTTGTTGATGAGACTCATGAATGCAAAATCCCTCCATAAAATATTAAGTCACATTTGTAATCACCTTCCATCATTATAGTGAAAAATCAGAGTCCCAAATCGTCTCAACTTGTTGAGTACACTCAAGGCTGATCCATTAGGGATATATTTGACACTATGAAATATTTGATATTTCTGAATGATGGGTTTGACTTAACTAAAATTTATCTTTTGTTGAGTACACTCAAGGAGATAAATTTTAGAGGCACGTTAAGCTAACACATAAGATGTGTGAAAACAAAGAGTTGTCAGCTTAATGATCTGAGAGTTGTATGGAGATACAATTGATAATAGTATCTACCCAATTATAATATTAGGGCTTGTTGAGTACACTCAAGGTCCTAATATAATAGATGGGATCCCAGCCCACTGGGAGTCAAGCATGGACACCATAAATTTATGTGAGAGGGTCATAAATTTTATTTAAACAGTGGGAGCATAATTAATTTAATAAAATACCATATTAAATTAATTGATGCATTTTATATATATTATTATTTCTTTTTCGTCATTTATATTTATTGAATCTGAGTAACTATATGTTTTGAATGGCATACTAGATGCCAACAACCAAACTATATTTTCTTAATTGACACTGCAATTTGAGAATTATTCTTATGCATGAGAAAATTGGTCACGTTCTTGAGTAGCCCTTTCCAGAGACACCTGCTGATGACTCGATTAAAGAAGAGATGGCTACTATAGTAAACGCAGTGATGATAATAGTACTGCAACGTATGTGATACTTGCAACTATGTCACTGAGTTACAAAAGCAACTTGAGAGTATAGATGTTAACACATAATTCTTCATTACAAAGAGTTGTATGATAATAATCATGTGTGGAAGGATATGAGACTTCCAAACAACTATACCGGTGCAAAATGACAGAGTAATCTTCAATCGATGCTTAGACACTGAAGATGATTGACGTTGAGAAATGTCTCAACTGTATTCAGTCATAAACCATGAACTAAGTAGTGACTTGGTCCTGTAATCTCTGTCAGCTAAAGCTATTCACAACTAATTATGAATTTAACGTGAATAAGCTCGAATGCAAAAATATTGAGTTGCTTAACATGCTTAGGACTGTTAACCCCTTTATCGAAGTTGGTAGTGGGCAAACCATTGATTCCTTTAAAGATATTAAGAGGAAGTCTAAAGGGGCTTTGTGAAAGCACCCAATATGGTTAAGACAGTATAAGTGAAAGGACAAATACCAAATCTAATGACCCTTGGTTTCATTGTGGAATGAAAGGTCATTGGAAGGAATATTACGTCTACTTCACGAGTTTCTTAGGTATATGATACCAGGTGTAAATATCATATTTATACAAATATGGAGAAATTAAAAAAAGAAGTAGACCACTGCGAAAGGGAGAAGTTGACATACACGTTGGAGATGAGCAAAGGTTGCTACATTACCTGTATGAATATACTTCTTACCATTGCCTTTTGGTTTAGTATTGAAATTAGAGAAATGTCGTTTTATGCCAACTATAGCTGGAACATTAAAATGAATGTCATTTTCGGACATGAACTATTTTAAGGACAATTGTTGTTCTTTTTTATCTTGTTAAAGATTCTAATGACTATGGTAAATTATAAAACGACATTTATATTCTTTAATACTAAAAATTCTATAATAAGTATAGAAATTATAAAGTATAAATACTATAATCTAATTATTACCAAAATCTGGTATGACAGACTTTGTCATTTAGATGAAATATAATTCCAAAGTTACATAAAAATGTATACTTGGGATTAATTCATTTTGACAAGTACAAATTATGCATGTCTGGTACAATGATCAAATCTTCTTTTGCTTGAAAAAAAAGGAAAGGTCAGCATAATTATTGGTCTAATGCATAGTGATGCATATGGATTCATGTCAATCAATGTCAGGTAATGTTCCTCTTATTTCATCAATGATAAAGTATACTTGATGAAAACTCAAACATGAAACTCTTGAAAAGTTCAAGGGATTCACACTAGAATTAGAGAAACAAAGAGGTAAAAATACCTTCACATTAAGATTCGATCAAGTGAGAGTATCTTAAAGATAAAATTTAGATTATCTAAAAGAGAATGAGATTCTCGTGCAGTGGACTCCTTCATATACACTGCAGCAAGGTGGTGTATCTAAAAGGAAGAATCGTTAATTATTACATATAATGCGATTAATAACAAGCCATGCAAATTTTTCAAAATTGTTTTGAGGTCACGCATTGATTGCATTGTGCAACACACTAAATCATGTCCCATCTAAATTGGTTAACAGAACTCCATACGAATTATGGAAAGATAATAGTCCCAATTTATCTTATATGAAAGATTGGGGCCATGACGCTTATTTGAAGCGCCTTAAATCGGATAAGTTTGAGACTAAATCCGATAAATACATATTTGTGAGATATTCAAAGGAGACAATTGAATATAAATTCTATTATCATGAAGAAAGTCTTCGTCTCACGACATATCGTCTTCTTAGAGAAAATGCTTACTCTAGGAGAGGACAGTACATGACAGCTCTATGTGAATCTAGTAGGCTCATTCGACCTTCAAGAAGGTGCGAATCATTAATCAGTGATCTAGGATAATGAACCTGCTAGTTGCAATAAAATAAAGTCAAGTGTTGACTTAAAAGAAACAGCAAGAGGCCATGAAACTCGAGATGAAACTCGACGCAAGTGAACAAGGTTTGGACCTTGGTCAAGCCTCCTAATGGAATAAAGCCCATAAGCTTTTGTAAATAGTTTACAAAAGAAAAGGTCGATATGGATATGAATATCCATATATACAAAGCAATGCTAGAAGCAAAGGTTAAATGTTGACCTTGGTGAAATATTTCTCCTGTAGCCTTGCTTAAGTCCATTCGGGTTTTGTTTGCAACAGTTGCATATCGTGACTATAGGTTAAGAGAAGTCTCTTGGAGCTGAAATCTTAGATTTGATGAAAAGTCAAAGTGTTTGATTTTATCAAATTTGAAAACGAATTGTGTGTTTACAAGAAGATAGTGGGAGCATTTTTCGTATTCCTAAAACGACATCCCTATGTTTCAATTGTTGAAATAATGGTTGTTAATGGATTTATTCATAAACGATATGGGATAAGCAACTTGATTTGTAGAGATAGATCTAGAAGATTGCTTAACTCATCCCAATTTACATAGATGAAATCTTGAGAAGATTTCATATGGAGAAACTAGTTTACTCTTAAGCGGTATGTTGGAAAGGTTCCAAACGTGAAGCAAACGTTGATTCAATAGTAGAAACCTAATACATGGATACTTCAAAAGTAGCAAAGAGTTGAAATATGGATCATGATGTTCATAAACGAACTTGAAGTGGTTCTTGATATTGTTGATCACATACAATAGTATTGTGATAACAATAGAGCCATTGCGAAAGCAAAGAAACTAAGGTCTCATCAATGATCCAAACATGTATTAAGGCGGTATAATCTCATCAAAGAGATAATACATAGAAATGACGTAAAGAGAAGAGCAAATTTCCACATTTAATAATATTGCAGATCCATTGACAAAGAGTTGTCGTAGCATAAACATGATCGTCATGTAGACTTATGATATTTGATACATAAGTGATTGGATCTAGTGCAAGTGGGAGTTTATAAGTATTATGCCCTTGGTCCAATCAACTTTGGACATAAATACTTTTATATATAATTAATGCAATTAAATGGCAGATCTATTATTTAATTAATAGATAATTAAATAAATAATAGAGTCCGTAGATTCAAATATTTGTAATTTGTTAATCACAAGGAGTTGTGATTGTGAGATACAAATTACATCTGATTGAATCTTAAATCATCCGTGGTCGTAAGTAATAACGAGATACGGATATCGTTATTACGGATAGACCATTACGTGTGGCATTTCTTACTTATGAAGTAAGTAGCTGATCTCACAAGCTAAAGTGTGGTGACACTTAAATGAACACGTGGATGTTTTTGTTATAGAACAAAACATTGGAGACCCGTCGAGAGATCCCACATGGATAACTGTCTGAGTGTCGGTGGTTAATCTCTAACGTTC
>NC_036252.1:16702691-16742132 GCF_002742605.1 Olea europaea var. sylvestris | reverse complement strand
TTAATTTAACAATCGTTGGATAAATTAATTAATTGGATTTGTTATTTATATTTTCGAATTAATTAATTGGATTAATTAATTCACGGACCGGATTTAATTAATTGGATTAATTAATTATTGGACCAGACCAGGCTGAGCCTGTTTGGGTTTATATAAATACATAACTAGGGTTTGAGTCCATATGGTTTTCATTATTCTTGCTGGCACAAGAAAAAACCCTAGAGGCTGCAATCATATTCTCTGTGTGGATCACCGTTGGAGGCTGGACAATTGGACAGCTGTGGTGGCGAATCAAGGTTGTGGAACGAAAAGAAAAGCAAAAGGATTGCAGATCTGGAAAATGTACAATCTTATCACAATTTCTATCTAAATACAAAGGCGATTCTTGGTGGGAATCGAAAATTATTTTAAATTCCGCTGTGCATGTATAAGTAGATTCCTAACAAAATCATCATCATTTCTTGTCTTACGTGTGTAAGATTGAATAGCAACCGAGGTGAATTACATTGATTGTGGTTTGGAGCCGGTTGGATTGGTTGTTGGTAGAGAAAGGTACGTTGAATTGAGTCTGGAAAATCACCGTTTGAAGATCCTTTTGAGAGAGCTTCCGCAACAGGACAGTGGTTAACATCACATAAGTGGTCAAACGGAGATTGACTCTATATTAGTGTTATAAAAAAAAAATTAAAAAAAAAAAAAAGGAAGAGGGAAATTATTTTAAAAAGCGTAGGAGAAAAACCTAGCTCACAGGGTGAAGTCCATTCGAGATATAGGAAAAAGTTCACTCACTTCTTCTAAATTTATCCTTGACTACAACTTATCATTATTAACCTAGACAAGTGTCAGTTGATGCCTTATATGCAACATATGAAATGGGAAACAATGTTACATCTGCCAAAAAAGTAGCCAAATAGTATCTTAACTGGTCAAGGCATTAATCCTTTCGGATATATGTGAAGATGCTGAACAGTAGACACGCTGCATGCCATAACCTTCAGCAAGATAATCACGTATCAATTGAGCTGTACCATTGAAAAATGCATATGGCCCTCTTTCGCATAGCATGAAATACGCTTTTTGAGCATTCGAACCCTGAAATATAAATGAAACAACAATAATTATAGAAACCAGAGAACTTAAAATTAATTGTACAAAAGATAAAACTGGACCAAAGCAAAAACTCATTTAAGCATACCTATGCTCCAGATTGCCAAAATCGTAAATTCTTTTGGATGTTGTGCAAATTTTGAAGCATGTGCTCCATGATATCCTCTAATGCTTCAAATATTCTATACCCCTCAGATGTCATCCTGCATATGGGATCAAGGAACAAACTTTGGGCTTCATTTTCATTTCCATTCAACAGATAATGAAGTTTGGCATGAAAAATGTATTTTTCAATCATAATAAATAAATACAAATTCCAGCAGTTACGTTGACCATAGTAAAGATTTCTACCCTTCCTTCTTCCTTCTTTACGACATTCAGAGCCGTAAAATAGTGAGCCCACTTATCTTTTCCATTTTTTAATCAGTACATTATTTTCAATTGTTCACCAAAAAATTTATACCATCTGAAGTTATTTATAACAAAGCCCCAACTAATTTAATTGCATTTCTCTTAATAAATGAAGGGTGCAAAATGGATGAACAATAAATGTTAACAAGTGTGATAATGGATTTTAGTATCTTACACAGAAGGTTGATCAGGTGAAAGAGTAGTAGTGGCGGATGGCAAGGGAATGGGGAGACCAGTCTTCCTGCGACGTCGTTTTGTGGAGCTGTACATGCTCGAGATTTTTGATATGAAATTGTTGGGATTCATTGAAGTTGGGAAAAGAGTGAGAAAACGGTTATAGAGGTAGGTAGAGTAGAATGATACTAGAGTCTTGACGTCGTTCGCCGGTAATGATTCGTTTTCCGGCGGAGAATCCATTGTTGAAATCACACAAGCTAATGAATCGAACTGATTGTCAGTGTGTGAGAGAGACGTTGCAAGAAGTTCGAAACTTTCTACTCGGCAAATGCTGAGACGGAGGACGCTCTTCCGTTTCGAATCGTTTAACAATGGGCCAAACAAAACTTATCCAACCCAAATGTTCAAGCCAGGTTGGGATCTCTTAATGGACCAGGCACAAGATACAGTTAAAGCCGAATAGGGCTATGCTAATATTGGCCGATCTCAATGTGGCCCACCCAAAATAGAAATGAACTACTTTGCCCCCATGACTAGTTTAAGGTAATGATTTCAAAATTATTGTTCAATGTTGTAAATTTAGAAATTACTGTTTAAAATTTCAAACTCTATGAAACCTATCAAAATCAAATTTTCACACCGACCCTACGAAACACTACCTCTCACAACATTGTCGTCCCCATCAACTATCATTTGCCACCACAGTTATCATCGCTACTTGAGTTAACTTGTAATACGTTCTCCTTCACCACAACCAATCAACCATCTTCCTCCAACACAACCGTCATCTTATCTTTGCTTTCACTATAATCACCATGGCGCCACTAACCATCCCATTCTAAAATACCATCATTGCACCACCATCGTCACTACATCCGGATGGCATTGTCTTCGCAAAGCAACCCAAGATCTAAATCGTTGTCGCGACCATAGATCTAAAACGACCACCTCTTCAGATTTGAAATCACACCTTCAAAATCTGAAATTCGAAATCTCTTATATAGTTTTTAAGCTTTTTTTATTTTAGTTTTAATTATTACTTGGTGAATTTGAATATTTTAATTTGGTGTTTGTATTGGGGTAGCATTCATGGCTCGTCTTGAGAATTTTGAGGTCCTAGGCGAAATATTATTATGAGGCCCTCAAATATAATTTTTGCACAAGCGTAGCAATCTCTTTAACATCAATCATGGTCAATTCAAATCCAATTTCTCTATAACTTTTGAAAAATGAAATATGCTTTTTAAAATAAATAACATGTTTTTAACTTTTAACTCTAATTAATTTGCTTATTTAGATTGTTTCTTGGTGGAATAATGATAAAGATAGTGAAAGAAAGAAAATAATTTACAAAAATGGAAAAAAGGGATTGATTATTAATTCTTTATAAATTTTTAAAAAAAATTATAAACTTAGCAAAAAACTATATGAGAAATTTCTTTATAAATTTTTTTTACATTAATTTTTGCTTTTTTCCAAATTTTGGAAGATAGCATAACACAACAAAATATAGCACTAGATAATAGTTTAAGGTGGAAATTACATATAAAGGCCTACTTTTAAATATTACATTTCAAAAATGAAGATAGTAGTTTATATATACAAAAATCAGAAGATAATACATTTTTTTACTATTAAATAATAATATTATAAAATTCAATTAATTAAATAATAATATTATAAAATGCAAGTAATTATATACCCCACATTCCAAAACCTAATATTCATTATCACCTTCTCAATTAATTTTTCATTCTCTCTCTACTCTACCTCTCATTCTCTGTACCTTATGGTCGTCACTCGTGAAGACATTGGAGAAAAGGGAGTGGCAATGCAAAGCGTAGTCGTCGACGAGGCTTCTTCCATTTGCTAAGATTTGAACGATCGTCACCACAAACTTCGAACACTGTCTCTCTATTTGTTGTAGATCTGATTGCTTTAGGTTATGAATATTATGTTTATTGGGTGGCTCGGCTGGCGGTGTGAAGGAAGCTATTTGTTGTTTACAGTCGCAATCACGACAGGAAAGCTTCGAGCTTGGTGGAGGTGGGAGTTGGATGGATCGGCTTGGAAGAACACGGTGTTGGTGGTTTGCAACAGCGTCGGCAGTACGGTTTGGTGTTGTTATTGGCGTTGATGTTGGTGGTAGTGTTAGTGTTGGTGTTGTGATGGTTGCGGCGATGGTAGAATTGGACGATGAGTTTGCGATCAATTATTTGGGTGTTGTGATCAATAAATTGGTTAATTTGTGATCAATAAATAATATGTGACACAAAAGCATGTGTATTGTGACTCAGAATTTGGTAACCTGTGACTAATTAATTCGACAAGTTGTGACTAAAAATAATATGTTACTAATTAATTTGATAATTTATGACTCATGAATAAACTATGGCCTATAAAAGTTTTAATTTGTGGTTTGATTGACATATAATTTTTTTTTATTTGTGACTGATAAATAATTTTTAACTAGTTAATTCACCAATTTGTGATCAAACTTTATAGATTATGACCTTAATATATTTAATTAATTATTTTATAAATAAAATTTAATTATATTCGATTTTTAAAATTTTAAACTTTATTTCTTAGTTTTGAAAAGAATCACACTTAAACATTTAGATATGAAATTTTCTCTAATATTTATAGATCAATTTTATTCCTTAAATTAGTCTCATCTTATTGTCTTGTTGTAATTTTTCAAAAGAATAGAGGATCCAACTAAAAAAAATAAAGAAAATTTTTTGTTGGACTTTTAAGCTTTTAAATTTTTTTGAGAGGTTGCTTTCAGCCAGGGTCACGATTGGCCTGGTAGCATTGATGGTGGTAGTTGTGGTGGTGAAAGCAGGTGGGATCAATGATAGTGATATTGGTGACAGAATTGATAATTTCCTTGTGGCGGCTTTTTAGTGGATGGTGGCAGAGACGACTAAGGCGGTGTAATAATAATGTTGCAAGTGGTAATGGTGATGACGAAGGCAATAATGATGACAATGTAGTAATGAATGTTACAAGTGATGGTGATGATTTGTAGTGCCTATTTGATATTCATTAATTTATTTTATGGTTTGCTACTGATTATTTTCAACCACACATTTACACAATAAATGTTTTACACGTATACCAAAAACTTTTTCATACTTTTAACTACATGTTCTCCTAAAAATACAATTCAAAACTCATTCTTTTCCCAATTAGTGAGAATCAAATAGGCTCATAGTAAAGTAACAAGATATGTACAAGTGATAGTGACGATAGTGTAACAATGCATGTTATAGGTAGTCGTGTCGGTAAACTTAGATTATATATTTTAGTTTCAAAAAAAAAAGAACATAGTTTTCAATGAAGAGTCCAAAAGAGATATTAAAAATTGAGAATTTAAGACAAGGTCTAGGCAAAAAAACTTGAAAAATCGATCAAACCAATCAAATTGAACCTACTCTAGTCAGTTCGACATAAACAATTGGTTTGGTTTGATTTTCTTTTAAACAAAAACATGGTCGGTTGGTTTTTATAAACCTTAAACCACTAGTTAACTGAGTCAATCTAACCCACTTACATGTTTACATTTTTTTGTAAGAAAAATAAAAATCAAAAGATAAGTCATAATCTCATAATTATATCTCGATTCCCTCCAATATATGATATTGTCGATAAGTAATAGCACTGAAAAATTCCTTTCACGTGCTCGTTATGTTATACTAAACAATCATGCTACAAATATTAAAAAATAAAAATAAAAGTAAAAATCTTAAGTTTTCTATTGATCTATCTCTATTAACTTGATTTTACTTTTGTTAGTCAATAGTTCTAGTAATATAAATTTATTTAGCGCCTGTATGGGGCCGATTAAATGGCAAAAAAAAAATTTTGGGAAAGACAACTGGGTCCCCCAGTAGTGTAGAATTTGAACCCCAATTTTCATTTTTTCAACTTGCTGGACAAATCAGAAGCAACCATCTTTTTGATGTTTGAATTACTGGAAATGCACCCCTCAATGAATTAGCCCTCGTTTGGCCCAATTAATTTTGATTATAATGAAGAGAATAGTATTTTTTTTAAAAATGGATGATTGTAAAAGAACGAAAAATTTTGAATTTACGTATAATATTATTTTATTGAAAATTGTGTGGTTGAAATTAAGAGAAAGAAAATTTTAATTTAATTTGATGAGATTTTAAGGGGGGCCAAATGGGGGCTTAATGAAATGCTAGTGGGGCACATTTGTCATTTTGTTATCTACAAGTAATCAATCAATTGAGGCAGTCAATATATACAGTTGGTATGGGACCCATGTACAGTTGGTGTTGCACTAAAGATGGCAAATCGACTCGTAGACTCAGGCCGTCCGTGGCTTGGCCAGGAAAAAGTTTGAGCCGGCTCAGCTCGGGCCAAGCTCCATTTTGGGAGAACGGGCCAAGCCCGAGCTACCCGCAGGCCTTATTTAAAAGAAAATCCCAAAAATGCTACCTTAATAAGCAGTCGCAGCCTATTAAGGCAGCAAAGCTACTGCCTTAAAAAGTAGTCAGTGGCTGCCTTAATAGCCTTTTAAGACAGCACCGATGCTGCCTTATTTATATAAATAAATTAGAAAAAAATAGAAGTAGCATAAAAAGCAAGCCTACCCGGCTCAGCTCGGAAAGGCCCGAGCCGAAAGCTCAGGTCTAGCCTAATTTTTTTGGCCGAGCAAAAGCTCGGTTCGGGCCCCAAAAAAAGCTCGCACATTTTACCTGAGCCTTGAATTTCGGCTTGCGAGCCGACTTGTCTCGTTGACATCCCTATGTTGCACCAAATAACGGTCGAAAAATGGCTATAAATTTGAGAATAAGCGATCCTAGACATGAGCTTAGTTATTTTGGTTATTGTAATCTATGTGGGCCTAAAACTTGAATTTTTTTTTATTTTTTTTTTTTAAAAATCAATTTTGATTAAAAGTCCAAACCGTTCAATTCGGTTGAAAAGCTAGAGTGAGTTGATTTTGGTTTCGGGTTCGAGTCGAAACCGATCCTAACCAAACCATGCCCAACCCAATTTGAGACAGTCGTGGAAAGTGAACCCCAAATTCTAATCCCATAATATAGACCACGTATGGCAAATGTTCCACGTGTATTTCATTTGATTTTACAGGTTTGCTGATTGGACAATTCTTGAATAATGTTGAAGAAACAGGGGAAAATAACAGGGTGAGTTGATAGCCTATGATTGAGCATTTTATGTGTATTTTCCCCAATTTTCAATGAAAGATTGCCAAGTGTCGTCTGGAAATAATTTTCTTTCACCAAGTCTCTCCATGTAGCATGATTCTTGCAAGTTTCACTCTTTCCCCAGTCTCTATATAAATCACTTGAACTGCCTTTAATTATTCACACACCAAAAGAAAAGAAAAAGAGAGTTTTCTTAGCAAAAAAATTCAGTAGTCTGTGAGAATGGCCACAATGCCCACCCCTGGAGGAACTACCCCCGATTTTGATGATCTCGCTCGTTTTGCTGTTGATGAATACAACGGGCAAAGGGTTTTCTTTTTCGCGTTTTTGTGTTGATTTTGTTAATCTTCAACTACGATTATTTTTTGCATCTTATTAATTACAATTGCCTTCGATTTTCATGACCGTATGAAATTTTGGAATTGAGTCTGAAATCTCATTTATTTTTCTTCCCTTATGACTGCAGCGTCAACCAGTTCTGAAATATGAGAAGGTAATCTGTGCGAAACGGGGAAACGTGTTTGCAGGGTCCACGTACTATATAATCCTGGAGGCGTCCAAGCCCGATTCCATGTCCAAGCCCGTACCCAATGCCATGTGTGCAGGGACGGTGTGGATCACCACGCTCACGCCAGATAACCCCAAGATGTTGCTGGATTTCGAGATATATGAATATAATCTTACTAAAAAAGCCATGTGATTGGACTCCTATAGCAGCAGTTAACTCGTAAAATAAATAAAGCAGTATTGCTAATGTTAAATGTTTGAATAAACTACGAGTGTATGGTATCGTGAGAAGCAATATTATGAATATAAGTCCAAGTATTGTTACCCAAAAACTTAATGCTATGAACTATCAATTTACTTAAACCTAGCTTGTGTTTGAACGAACTTAAGTTCAATTATGTAACGATATGTGGACATAAAACTAAAATTTGTACATAAAATTTAACCGAAAAACGACACGCAAAACTTCACAAAAAGTTTTCATGAGATTAACTTGTTCGGATTTCTGATTTCATTTAAGTCAATTTATGCTTAATTTCGTTTAACATACAATAACCTTACCTACGAGGGTTAAAAATCAAATTGTTCGAATTAACTAATAATCTCTTTTGAACAAAATTAATCCTACTTAAATGCACAAACTCACTACATCTCTATGTAAGTTCCAACACATAATATGCATTAATTCAAAGAAATTCAATTAAAATGTAGCATAACATGTAGGAGTATCTCTCGATTTCTTATCCAAGATTATGTTCCTATTGTACGAGCTAGACATGTATATTATCTTTTGATCTCAATAAAATCCCTATATAAATTAATTAGTGATCAAGCAATTGAATTTGATTAGCACACAATAAGTTATTAACATAATAAAATATTATTTAACAAAAATGGCCTAGGCTACATTGTTCATCCTAACATGTAGAATTTTAGCCATTCATCGTGGCCAAAAAAATACAAAAATTAAAAAGTCGTCAATGGGTTTTTATCACAATGAAAGGAGAAAAGGAGCTACACTATTGTTGATATCGCTACAAGAATCCCAGAACAATTCTTCAACCTTAATCCTTGAATCTTGCAATACTACCTCGTTTATCATTCAGTACCATACAACAGTGAGTGCATTTATCATTTCCATTTTTTAAACAATACATGTTTTTTTTAATTGTTCACCAGAAAATTTGCACCATCTGAAGTTATTCATAGTAAACCCCCAACTAATTTAATTGCATTTCTCTTAAAAAAAATAAGGGTGCAAAATGGATGAACGATTAATGTTAACAAGTGTGAAAATGGATTTTTATATTTTACAAAGAAGGTTGATCGTGCAAAACAGTAGTGGTGGTCGACGGCAAGGGAAGGGTATAAGAAGAAATAATGCAGGAAGAAGAACAATTGTAATCAAATAAAGAAACTTAGAATGGTAGAATTGTGAGAAAAGTATATGTATTTCTCATTTTTCATATGTATTGTATCTACAATCGAGCCTGACCAATATATATGCACCAGGTAAAAGAATCTTATAACAAGTTCTATAACAGAAAAAAATTTTGTAACAGAAAAAAAAAATTGTCAGGTGGGATTTCAAGAAAATTTATCCAGCTCATCTTTTTTCAAAACAGTCTTGTCTTTCCAGCTTTCTAGAGAATCCAATGTTGAAATTTTTATGAAAGGTGAACTTTATAAAATTTTGTGAATTATCAAGATCAACATGTCAAATCACCAAAAAATTAATTAATGCAAAACATTCATTAATTTACTGGGAATAATTTCTTATTACTGGATTTTGATTCTAAATCTTAAATCTCAAAACTTGAACTGCAATCATTTCATGTTTGGCTTCTTTACTTTTAACCTTGAATTTTGCATCCTTTGATCCTTCAATTCTTATTATTGGTTTTACTTCTTGATCCATCTATTTGATTCTTGAATTCCTTCTTCTTTATATTTTATTGTCGATATTGGATCTTCCTTTCCAATATGGTTTCTCTTAATTATTCTTTTGTTGATGGGAGGCACAAAGAATGAGAAATCATATATGAATTGAGGACTATAACCATATTTATATTTTCATATGTATTTCCGTCCATCAAGGAAACACAACCCTAGTGGATCTGGTCTCTACATGTATAATCCGACCCATACTTTATTTAGATGCCCTAAATCACAATTCAATTCTTTATTAGATCATTTTAACTTTGGACTTAACTTCAAGATAGCCTTATACAAAATTAATTACATATGTATGCCCACATGACATATTAATAAACTCAAAATCCAAGGCTCGTTGGCATTGCTAATTGTGTGTTGGTTACTTATTGTTGTTGGTGGTAGTGTTGATGTTGGTATTGGTGTTGGTGTTGTGGTGGTGGTGATGGCGGTGGCGATGGCGATGGCGAGGATGATGGCCGTAGCCGTGGCGGTGGAATTGGACGAAGAGTTTATGATCAATTATTTGAGTGTTGTGATCAATACATTGGTTATTTTGTAACCAATAAATAATATGTGACATAAAAGAATGTGTATTTTGACTCTGAATTAGATAATCTGTGACTAATTAATTCGATAATTTGTAACTGAAAAATAATATGTTACCAATTAATTTGATAATTTGTGACTGATAAATAAATTGTAACTTATAAAAATTTTGAATTGCGATTAATTTTTGATTTGTGATCACAAAATAATGTGACCAATAAATTTTTTTATTTGTGATTGAGAAATAATTTGTAACCAGTTAATTCACTAATACGTGATCAAATTTTATAGAATTGTGACATTAATATATTTAATTAATAAAATGTATTTTTTAATTAATTATTTCATAAATAAAATTTAATAATATTTGATTTTTGAAATTTTAAACCTTGTTTTTTAGCTTTGAAAAGAGTCATAGTTAAACTGTTAGATATGAATTTTTTTCCCTAGTAATTGAAGGTCCATTTTATTTCTTAAATCAAGGATGTAAGTACCCAAGTGTATTTCCTTATGGTGGCATTTTAGTGGATGGTGGTAGAGACAACTGAGGTGGTGTAATAATAATGCTACAAGTGGTAACGGTGATGGTGAAGGCAATAATGATGACAGTGTCGTGATGAATGTTACAAGTGATGGTGATGACTTTTAGTGCCTGTTTGATACTCATTAATTTATTTTATGGTTTGCTACAAGATCATTTTCAACCATACATTCAACAATAAAATATTCTACACATATATCAAAAAAATTTCGTACTCTTTAACTACACATTCTCCTAAAAATATTATTCAAAACTCGTTCTTTTCCCAGTTAATGAGAATCAAATAGGCTCATAGTAAAGTAACAAGATATGCTACAAGTGATGGTGACAACATTGTTACAATGCATGTTATAGGTATTCATGGCGAAAACTTAGATTATATATTTTAATTAAAAAAAACATATTTTTTCAATGAAGAATCCAAATGAGATATTAAAATTGAGAATTTAAGACAAGGTCTGGGCAAAAAAATTGAAAAAAATGACCAAATCAATCAAATCGAACCAACTCGGGTCAGTTTGACACCGATAATTGGCTTGGTTTGATTTTCTTTTAAACAAAATCATGGTGGGTTGGTTCCATCATGGTTTGGAGTCTCAAATCACTGGTCAACCGAGTCAACCCAATTCACTTACACGATTACCTTTTTTTGAGAAAAATAAAAATCAAAAGATGAGTCATAATCTCATAACTATATATTGATTCCCTCCAATCTATAATATTACCGATAAGTAATAGCACCGAAAATTTCCTTTCACAAACTTATTATGTTATACTTAACATTTTTTCCATATTTAGATAGTCATGCTACATAATCTATTACTATAATATATTAAATATAACATCAAGTGGAAATCATTTTTTGGACGATTTTACCCATATTATAATTCAATTATTTTAATAATACCTTACTTTTCGTTTTTAATATATAATAAATACTACAAAATCTTTATAATATATGAATTTCAAGTTATTAATTCTCAGTTAATTAACATTAATTGAAATTCAATGAATCTTGACTTCATGGATCATTACATGTATAAATCTAGAGTTATTATGGACAAATTTATTTGTATTCATGTATGTAGAAATTTTAATGTGTTTAAATTCATGTAGCAACAATTAATTCCTATGTACCAAATGTATTATAAAAATGTTTCTCATTTGTATTATTTCATCTCGCAAGAAATTAAATCATAGAAATTAAGTTTTGAGAATACAATTTTTCTTTTCTAAATTTTATTTTCTTTAGTTCATTTAAGACTCATCAAATCTTCTCAGCAAATTAGTGTTAAATATTACTTTTTCAACACTTATAAAGTAATTTAGAATAATGTGCATTGCACGTTCAATTTTGATTAATATAAACCAAAAGTTGTAAAATATCTTATAAGAGATATTAAGCACTTCTAATAATGAATTTATAAGCATCGAGTGGTAACCACAAAAACCTTTTTTCTTGAATATCAAAAAGTGAAGTTCGTAATGGTAAGATGAGCACCACTCCCAAAAGATAAAACCCCAACCAACATGTTAACCATAACTTAACACATCAAGTGAGAATAATTTTATGCTCGATTTTAACCTACTACAATTCAATTATTTTAATAATACCTTACTTTTTATTTTTCAATATGTAATAAATACAACAAAATCTTTATCATGTATGAATTTTTTGTTATTAATTCTCAAAAAAATTAAATCATAGAAGTTGAATTTTGAGGGTATAATTTTCCTCTCTTAAATTTCTAATGTAAATTTTATTTTATTTAGTTGTTTTTAGACTCAACAAATTGATTTTAAATATTATTTTTATACCACTTAGTAAAGTATTTCTAAATAACGTGTAATACATGTTCAACTTTGACTAGTACATAAAAAAGCAACAAAATTCTTAAGTATTCTATTGATACGTCTCTATTAACTTGATTTTATTTGTTAGTCAATAGTTCTTTTAATATCAAGTTATTTAGTTATTTTAATTCTTGTAATCTAAATGGGCCTAAAACTCTTACTTTTTTAAGAAAAATAAATTCAATTTGAATTAAAGTTCAAACCGACTAACCGAACCAACGGTTCGATACAATTGAAGAGCTAGAGTGAGTTGATTTGGGTTGAAATTCAACCAAACCAACTAATTTGAATTTGGTTTCGAGTTGAAGTCAAAATCGACAAACCGAACTACATCTAACCCTATTTAAGAGAGACATTGAAAGCCAACCATTTCTAGAAAATCTTATCCCATAATATAGGCTAGTATGAAAATGTTCCACCTATCACAGGCGCCAGTCAAAGGCCGTTGCTCGTGAAGGGCCGCTGTTTGAGAATGGCAAATTTGAAGAAAAGAAAAAATTGTAAAAGATTCAAAGTTCGGAGGCTAAAGTGTAAATACTCAAAAGTTGTGTCGAACCTCACGATAAAGATTTGAGAGTGTTGCAGGTCAATTTGATGAAGAAAGATGGCAAAGGGATATGTCCAAAGTATGATCACACATCAAATTTTAATCAAAAAAGTTATGCTCCGGATTTTTAATCTCATATTGAGATCCATTTTTGACATATGAAACATTATAATTGAAAATTGGTATCTGAAGTAAAGTTATAGTCCTTTGAGTTAACTTTCTTACGCATCTTAAATTGCCTCAATCAGATATCGAGAGAAAAAGTTATGATAAAAATATTAAAGGATATACAGTGATATCTTTCCATCCGAAGTGGGCGCCGACCCATGCTGCTGAAAATAACAGAATTTCGACACCATGGAGCCGCTAAAGTGGAGTCAATGTGCGGAAAAAATGTATTTAATGTTTTTGGACTCTTTTCTTGGCCCAATTTAACCCTAATTCGTTCAAGACTTCAAGATGCTATAAATACAATCATAGATACCACCTTTCAAGAATAAAAAAGGAGAGAATTCAACCCTACAATTCATACATTTCAAAGGAGAATTCAAAGAATAATTCAACAAAGCAAGAGGGGCCAACATCAAGAAATCAAACGAGAGGCACCAAGAACATCAAAGGGAGAAATCAATTTAAAGCTTCAAAAGAGCGTTCCTTCTTCATCTCTCTATGTTATTCATTAATATGTTTAAATTTAATTCTTCTATCATAAGCTGAACGTCTGATCTAGGGTTTGATTGTAAATAAAACTTGAGATTATGATTTGATTTTATCATAGTTATCTCTATTTGATTTTCCACATATGTTTAATTGAGTCAGGAAATTAATGCTTTCAATTAATTGGCCACTAATTGAATGAAGAGATGCTAATCAATTTCGACACTCGAGAGAGGAAAATTTAGGCGGGATCATAGGATTGACACAACTTAGGTTTTATGGATTTCGTGAGAAAGTATAGGATCTATAAATTTTACTCCATAAAATAATCATGAACTTGATAAATTATTGAATTTAATTCGGAATAGAGATATTGGAATCAAAATCTAGGATTAATTTTTAGCCGGCACTCGAGAGATGTAGGAGAAATACATTTGGCGTCTTGCTTTTAAACATGAAAAAATTGGCTAGAATAATTGAATTATAATTGATAGTTATGCGAACTCATTCCCTAGGCCTTTCTTATATTGATTTATTCATATAAATTGCACTCTTTGAGTTCGTCACCATATTCACATTTAGATTAGATAATACTATTGATCACAACCATTTATTTGTCTAGATCAAACAAAGGATATTTAATTATAGTACTTGGTAAAAATTAAATTACAACCCATGTGGATTCGACACTCTTAACTCCATTACTATATTATAAAACTTGGCACTGTACACTTACAGTATAAATCACAGTATAGAAAATGCGTGACACTTAAATAGTAGGAATTGATTCGTAAAAAAAATAAAGCAGCATTGCTAATGTTAAATGTTCGGATAAACTACAAGTGCATGGTATCGTGACAAGCAATAATATGGATACGAGTCCAAGTATAGTTACATGAGAACTTAATGCTATGAACTATCAATTTACTTAACCCTAGCTTGTGTTTGAACGAACTTAAGTTTTATTATGTTTCGATATGTGGAAATAAAACTAAAATTTGTAATTAAAATTCGACCGAAAAATCAACACGCAAAAACTTCACGAAAGATTTCACGAGATTAACTTGTTAGGAGTTTTGATTTCATTTTAAGTCAATTTATGCTTAACTTCGTTTAACATACAATAATCTTACCTACGAGTGTTAAAAATAAAATTGTTCCAATTAACTAATAATCTTTTTTGAACAAAATTAATCCTACTTAAATGTGCAAACTCACTACATCTATGTAAGTTCCAACACATGACATGCATTAATTCAACGAAATTCAATTTAAAGGTAGTGTAACATGTATGAGTATTTCTCGATTTCTTATCCAAGTTTATGTTCCTATTGTACGAGCTAGACATGTATATTATCTTTTGATCTCAATATAATCCCTGTATAAATCAATTAGTGATCAAGCAATTGAATTAGATTAACACACAATAAGTAATTAACATAATAAAGGTATTATTTAACAAAAATGACCTAGGCTACATTGTTCATCCTAACATGTAGAATTTTAACCATTAATCGTAGCCAAAAAAAAAAACAAAAATTAAAAAGTTATCACCGATGTTTTATCACGATGAAAGGAGAAAAGGAGCTACACTATTGTTGATATTGCCACAATAATCCAAGAACAATTCTTCAACCTTAATACTTGAATCTTGCAATGCTTCATTTATCATTCAGTACCATACAACAGTGAGCCCATTTATCATTTCCATTTTTTAATCAGTACATGTTTTTCAATTGTTCACCAAAAAATTTGCACCATCTAAAGTTAGTCATAATAAACCCCCAACTAATTTAATTGTATTTCTCTTAAAAAAATGAAGAGTGCAAATGGATGAACGGTTAATGTTAACAAGTGCTGTAATGGATTTTAGTATCTTATACAGAAGGCTGATCAGGCAAAACAGTAGTGGTGGCGGGTAGCAAGAGAAGGATATAAGAAAATAGTAATGCAGGAAGAAGAACAATTGTAATCAAATAAAGAAACTCAGAATGGTAGAATTGTGAGAGAAGTATCTGTATTTCTCATTTTTCGTATTTACTGTGTATAAAGTCAAGCTTGACCAATATATGTACACCGGGTAAAAGAATCTTATAACAAGTTCTATAATAGAAAAGAATTCCATAACAAAGATAAAATCTGTCACGTGGGATTTCTAGAATATTCATGCAGTTCATTTTTTTTCCAAAACATTCTTGTCTTTCCAGCTTTCTAGAGATCCAATGTTGAAATTTTTATGCAACTTAAACTTTATATAACTTTGTGAATTACCAGATCTACATGTCAAATCGCCAAAAAAATTAATTAATGTGGAACATGCATTAATTCATTGGGAATATTTTCTTATTACTGAATCTTGAAACTTGAACTGCAATCCTTTTATGTTTGTCTTCTTTACTTTTAATCTTGAATTTTGCCTCCTTTAATTCTTGTTCTTGGTTTTACTTCTTGATCCATAGATTTGATTATTGAATTCCTTTTTCTTTATTTTTTATTGTGGGTATTGGATCTTCTTTTTCAACATGCTTCCTCTTTTATTCTTGTCTTGATGGGAGGCACAAAGAATTAGAAGTCACAAATGAATTGGGGATCATAACCATATCTATATTTTCATATGTATTTTCGTCCATTAAGGAAACACAACTCTAATGGATCCGGTCTATACACATATAATCCGATCCACACTTTATTTAGATGCCCTAAGCTCAACAATTTAATTTTTTATTACATCACTTTAATTTTGGAGTTAACTTTAAGATGGCTTATACACAATTAATTACAGATGTATACCTACATGACAAATTAATGAACCCAACATCCAAATTTCATTGGCAATGCTGATTGTATACTGGTTGCTTCCCATATTTTACCAGCCCCCCACAAGATGGAGAGTAGTTGTCTTCTACTCCCATCTTGAACAAGTAGGAATAGAATTTGGTTGAGCACAATTACTTTGTTATTTCTGCAACTTATGAACCACTGCTCACATAATTTGTAACTATACTACCTTATTTCATTTTATCACGAACTAGGTAACAATCAAGCTCTATATGCTTGTTCTCTCATGGAAAATAAGGTTGCTATTTCGATTGTGCATTTGTGAGAGAGAAGTGGCAGGAAGTTTGAAAGTTTCTACTCGACAAATGCTGGAACGAGGAGGCTCTTCCCTTTTAAGTCATTTAACAATGGGCCAAACCAAACTTTTCCCGCCAAAATTTTCAAGCCAGATTGGGATCTCCTAATGGGCCTTGCCCAAGATACAGTTAAATCTAAATTGGGGCTTTGCTAATATTAACCAATCTTAATATGGCCCACCTAAAATAGAAATGAAGAAAGGAAAAATTAACTATCTAAATATGGCATATTTCAAAGCTAAGAAACAAAGTTTAAAATTTTAAAAGTCAAATATTAATTTAAAGTCACAATTCTATATAATTTGATCACAAATCATCGAATTAATTGGTCACGAATTATTTCTCGATTGAGAAAAAAAATCTTCAGTCACAAATTATTTCAAGGTCGCAAATCAAAAATTTTATAGCTCACAATTTATTTATCGATCACAAATCAAAAAGTTATAGGTCACAACTTATTTATTAATCACAAATCAAAATTTTATAAGTCATGATTCAAATTTTTAGGTCACAAGTTATCAATTACAAATCACAAATTTTATATGTCATAATTTATTTCACGACCGCAAATTATTTCTTGATCACAATTTAATAAATTGTAAATCAAGACCACATTTCTTAGGTCACATATTATTTATTTGTCACAAATTAATCAATTTATTAGACACAATTAACTAAATAATTGGCCACAAAGACTCCCATCGCATCCTACCCCCAACCACTGCACCACCACCGTTGACACCACCACGACTGTCGCCGTCATCGTCGCCACCACTACAACACCACAATATGCTCTGCTATGTTATATATTTATATCATACATATAAAATGTGAAATAAATAATCAGTTTAGATGAAGTGCCCAAGTGGTGGGAAAATGTGGTATTTGTGTGGGACGTCGAGGATTCGGGTTACTCTCCACACAATTATTAAAAAGTCTTTGATTGGGCCTTGGGCTTCCTTGACTAAAATAAATTTTATTTATTTATTTTTGAAATTATTGAATGGGTCAAACTAGCCAGTATTTTGTGACCTTTTTTAACAACCCACTACTCACAAAATCATTAAAATTCTGCATAATTCTCTGATCATGGAGGAGACAATTATACCCTATTTGCCTAAATAAACTCACGCATTGTTTTGGGAAAAACACACATCAAAGGAAACGGAAAATCATTTGAAACGAAATCTTATTTATCATATTTTGAAATTATTTTTTTTGGTTTTTTCATATATTCTGGAGTACACTTGAGGGTTCTAAAAATCATTCGTAATTGCTGCACAAGTGGTTTATAATCGTTATATCCTAAGAGTGATTGTCCACGTAGGTCGCAGCAATTATCGACGGGCAATTTCACTTTAGGCCATCGTGTTGTCACAAAACTCGGTCGAACGATAAGTTTTGCATTTTACTGTTCTACACGTTACTGCAACTGATTATTTTCCAACAATCTAAAGTGAAATTTTATGTATAGTTAGTTGCCATGTCAGCCGTAGATATATATGTTCCTAATTATTCTGAAAAACCTGAATTGTTTGATGGAAAGAATTTTAAGAGATGGCAAATAAAACTGCGATTTTATTTGACAACTCTTAAAGTCGTTGATGCTATTGAATCAGATAAACCCGTTTTTGCAACTGCTGATAACCCTACTGATAAGTAAATGGGGGATTTAGCAAATTGGGAACATAAGGATTATATGTGCGGGAATTATATTTCGAATTGTTTGACATTAAATTTATATGATGTTTATTGGTCAAATAAATCTGCAAAAAAATTATGGAATTCCTTAGAAAAGAAATATACCACAGAAGATGTTGAAACCAAGAAATTTGTTGTGGGTAAATTTCTAGACTTTAAAATGGATGACATTAGAACTGTGGTCAGTCAAGTTGAAGAATCATAGCTTATAACTCACGAAATTATTGCTGAAGGATATAAAATCTGTGAGGGTTTTCAAGTGTCTGCTATAAATGAAAAATTGCCCCCTTCTTGGAAAGAGTATAAAAGCGGTTCGAAGCTTAAGAGAAAAGAAATGTCCCCAGAGGATCTGATTATCGGGATTAGAATTGAGGAGGACAATAGAATGGCAAAACGTAGGGAAATGCCAAATTTTGATACCAAGGCTAATCTTATTGAAGGAAGTTCTGGCAGTAAGAAACCAGTTGAAAATTTTCCTAGGGGTCAGAATTCTAAATGCAGAAACAAGAAAAAGCAATTTGTAGGAAAGAACAATCGATCTAAACCCCAATTTAAAAATAAAATTGTTGTTTATTTTTTTGTTTGCTGTAAACCAGGTCACTTTGCAAAGGATTGCAGATTTAGGAAAGGAAAAGCTGTCAAGAATCGGGCACATGTGGTAGAGGATGGGAATTTCTCTGCTATGGTAATAGAAGTGAATCTAGTAAACAACATGACAGACTGGTGGGTAGATTTTGGAGCTAAGCACATTTGCTACACGAGAGGTGCATTTTCTTCGTTCACTCCTGCTAGTGATGGAAAATGTCTGTTCATGGGAAATACTTCCTCCTCCAAAATCGAGGGAAAATGAACTGTGACACTTAGATTTACTTCTGGAAATATCCTTAATTTGAAGGATGTCCTTTATATACTTGATATTAGGAAAAATCTAGTGTCTGAATATATTTTAGTCAAAAAGGGATTTAAGATTGTATTTGAGAGTGATCAAGTTGTACTGTTTAAGGTGGTTCCTTTGTTGGGAAAGGATATACAGATGAGAGTCTGTTTAAACTTAATGTTTCTGTGATTAATGATAAAGTATTCAGTTCTTCTGTTTACTTGTTGAATTCTTATGATTTGTGACATACTAGACTTGGACACGTTAATAAAACTTCCATTAAAAAATTAATGAGTTTGGGAAACATTCCCAAAACTAATCATTTTCTAAATTCAAAATGTGAAACGTGTGTTGAATCCAAATATGCTACAAAATCTTTTCCTCGTGTTGATAGAACTACTTCGATTTTAAGTTTGATACATTCTGATTTATGTGATTTAAAAGGATATGTTACTCGTGATTGAAATAAATATTTTTTAACTTTCATTGATAATTATTCTCGATTTTGTTATATTTATCTACTTAACAGCAATGATGATAGTTATTCAAAATTTATTTCATATAAAACTGAAGTAGAAAATCAGTTAGACAAAACTATTAAAGTTTTAAGATCTGATAGGAAAAGAGAATATACTGGAGATTTTGATAAATTCTGTGTTGAAAATGGCATTATTCATGAGACTACTCCATATTATTCTCTCCAATCTAATGTTGTAGCTGAAAGGAAAAATAGAATTCTTAAGGATATGGTCATATTAATACTAAACTCTTCTCGATTAACTTTTAACGTGTGGGGGAAAGTCCTTCTTACTGCATATTATATTCTTAACAAAATTTCTAGTAAGAAAAATAATAAGTTCCTATATAAAATGTGAAAGGGTAGAACACCTTCATATAAATATCTTAAAGTGTGGGGGTATTTAGCTAAAACTTCTATTTCAGCACCTAAAAAAAGGTGTTTTTATAGGCTATGCTCTTCATAGTAATGTCTACAGATTTTTAGACATTGACTCTAAACATAATTGGATCGAAAAGAACACAATTTTTGAAACTAAAGATACTGAATTTTTTGAAAATAGATTTTCCTTTAAAGAAAAGTCTGAAGGATTAAGTAGTTCTTTTAGTATTCCTCCTAATGCTAGAGAGGAGCCGTCTGAATTAGAAGAAGCTGAAATTAGAAGAAGCAAAAGACCTAGGTTCACTACTTTTGGCCCTGACTTTCTAACCTACTTAGTAAAGGATGATCCTAGTACTTTCGGTAAAGCTTTGTCTTTACCAGATTCTATATTTTGGAAGGAAACTGTAAATAGTAAATATAATTAATATTTGGGAGTCAGTGAACTTCCTCAATGATGTAAGACAATTGGGTGCATATGGTTATTTAAGAAAAAAATTAAACCTGATGGTTCGATTGATAAGTTTAAAACAAGACTTGTAGCCAAAGGCTATAGGCAAAAAGAAAAAGTTGACTTCTTTGATACTTATTCATCCGTTATTAGGATTACCTCTATTAGGATGTTAATTGCATTTGCTTCACTACAAATCTTATTATATATCAAATGGACGTCAAAACTACATTTTAAAATGGAGACTTAAAAGAGAATATTTATATAAACTAGCCTAAGGGATTTGTTGTAGAAGGCCTTGAAGATATATTATGTAGACTTAAAAATTTCCCTTTATGACCTTAAACAAGCTCCTAAGTAATGCACGAATAATTTGATACAGTTTTGACATCAAGTGGTTATGTGATAAATAAAACGAATAAATGCATATATAGCAAATTTGAAAATAATTGTGTGATAATTTGCTTATATGTTGATGATATGCTGATTATGGGAACTAGTTTAAATGTGGTTGATAAAACTAAATAGTTTTTGAACGAGCACTTCGAAATGAAAGATTTGGGTGTTGCTGATATTATTCTAGGAATCAAACTAGTAAAATATTTTGAATGAATTATTTTGACCCAATCATATTATGTAGAAAAGGTGCTTAAAAAGTTTAACTAATACAACTGTAATCCTACTAAAACACTTATGATGCAAGCCGTCATTTGAGAAAACATTTAGGTCCTAATGTTTCTACTTTAGAATATGCTAAAGTAATTGGTAGTCTCATTTATCTTATGAATTGTACAAGACCTGATATAGCATATGATGTCAGTAGACTTAGCAGGTATACTAGTAATCCTAACAATGAACATTGGAACGCTCTCATTCGAGTCTTGAGGTATTTGAGATACACTCTAAATTGGGGAATACATTATACCAAATTTCCTAATGTATTTGAGGGACATTGTGATGCAAATTAGCTTTTCGATACCAATGAAAGTAAATCTACAAGTGGATATGTATTTACATTAGCAGGTGGTGCTGTATCCTGGAAATCCACTAAGCAAACCTGCATTGCTAGATCCACTATGCAATTTGAGTTCAAAACTTTAGATAAGACAGGTGAGGAGGCTGAATGGTTAAAGAATTTTCTTATGGATGTTCCTCTGTGGTCTAAGCCATTTCAACTATTTCTGTCCATTGTGACAGTCAAGCAGCTATTTCAAGAACTCAAAATTCCTCCTACAATTGAAAGTCTAAACATATTCGTTAGAGGCACAATACTGTACGTCAGCTGCTTGAGGATGGGGTTATAACTATTGACCATGTGAAGTTAATTGATAATATTACTGACCCATTAACCAAAGAATTGGTTAGAGAGCTAGTTCAATAATCATTAAGGGGGTGGGGCTAAAGCCTATTATATACTAGATCACCTATAATGGAAACTCAACCTTGCAATTGGAGATCCCATGGTCAAGGTTCAATAGGATAACAAAGTTATTGGAGTAGTCTGTGGGGGGTAATTTATTGAATTTATTCCAAATCCCTCCCTATGATGCGTAGTACAAACTGTATTGATCAGAGGATATGCTAATGCTTACTATAGCTGATATTCAGTGGGGTGTTTAGATACAGTGTACCCTTGATAGAAGTACCTATTTGAGTGTGGAAGTGGGGCCGCTTCGTATGAGAATTGAGGCTAATTTTCTAGAGCAGTTAAAGAAACTGGGAAAGTTCACAGTCGGAATGAACACAACCGCAAGAACTCAATGATTGTTTTAAAAGTCATGTGTGTGTTCTATTGTCTCAGTTTGCAACTTTAATTGTAGAGTTCAAGACATAGTTCACTCTACAGTTAGCAAACTCGATAAAATATATAAGTCAAGGTTCAAGTCAATAGACACCTAAACCTGCATGATTTCTACCGTACTCCAGTGTAATATTTTCATTTTTCATGTTGATGATTACTATACATTTATACCATAAATATAAAATGTGAAAGAAATAATCAGTTTAGATGAAGTGTCCAAGAGGTGGGAAATGTGACATTTGTGTGAGACGTCGAGGGTTCGAGTCACTCCCCACGTAATTATTAAGAAGTCTTTGATTAGGGCCTTAGGCTCTTGGACTTCCTTGACTAAAATAAATTTTTTATTTATTTTTGAAATTATTTAATGGGTCAAACTAGCCAATATTTTGTAACCTTTTTAACCAACCCACTACTCACAAAGTCATTAAAATTCAACATAATTCTTTGTTCATAGAGGAGATAGTTATACCTAGTTTGCCTATATAAAATCACATCTCGTTTTATGAAAAACACGCATCAAAGGAAACAGAAAATCATTTGAAACGAAATCTTATTTCTCATATTTTGAAATTATTATTTTTGGTTTTTTTCATATATTTTGGAGTACACTTGAGGGTTCTGAAAACCATTCGTGATTGTTGCACATGTGGTTTATGATCGTTGTAGCCTAGGAGTGATTGTCCACGGAGGTCGTAGCAGTTATCGTTGGGCAATTTCACTTTAGGATATCATACTGTCACAAAACTCGATCGGACGATAAGTTTTATATTTCTGTATTTTACTATATTGCACATTACTGCAACTAATTATTTTCCAACATGCTACCCTAATAGAATTACAACTACAATTGACAGCAAACAAACTAAAAATATTGTTCAAACAGTGTAGTGGAATAAGGTTGGAAAGAATTTCCAAACAGTGTAGTGGAATAAGGTTGGAAAGAATTTCGTCATACATTAACCTTGACAGCAACATTACCATAGATTTAACCATCACAACCACTACAACACGACTACCACCGCGCGAGTATAATACAAATCAACGCCTCACAACGACGATGTGAACGTTGATATGACACTTAAATCAGTGTCGTTTCCATTTTCGGATCAACCGTCCCCTAAAACCATGGCAATCATCGCCACGAACACAGCACAAATGATATGTAGGTCAACGTTGGGAAATTCTATTGAGCGACGATCAGCATTGTAACATTGCGACAGGCGGCGTTAGCACAACACGACGGTGAAGCAAAGCACATCGCAACGAACCACTACGAAGCGACAATTGGAACGGGTGACAACGTCGTTATGTAGCTGCCTGTAAATACCACTTCTCGCAGCACAATGCTGCGAAGCGTAGTGTTGTTTGGTACCAGGGATAGAGAGAAAAGTAAGAGGAGAAGGGAGAGTGTTGGTTGGTAGGCGATAGAAAGAGAATGAAGAAGAGAAGGGAGAAGAGATAGAGAATAGAGAGCGAATAAAGTAATTTAGGTCTTGAATTTGGGTAGGGTGGATTGAGGTAGAGTTTGTGTGTAAAATTAATTTAATTTTATAATATTATTATTAATATTGAATTATTGTCTTTTTTTATAAACAAAATTTAAATCTAATTTAAAAAATCTGGTTTTATGTAATTTCCACATAAGAAATTTTGCCCCCATGACTAATTTTATTTAATAATTTCAAAATTATTGTCCAATATTGTAAATTTAGAAACTATTGTTTCAAATTTCAAATTATAGGAAGTCTATCAAAATGAAATTTTCACAACAAAGCACAACCTACCACAATATTGTCGTTGCCATCAATCGCCATCATCACCACAAGTGGCATTGTTGCCTAAAATCAACTCATGCTTCCATTCCCTTCACCAAAACTAGTCTACATTCTCCCTCAAACACAATCGTCATCTTATCTTTGCCGCTATAACCACTATGCCACCACTAAACATCCTAATCTAAAATGTCATAATCACACCACCACCTTCATGGCACCCAGATAGAACTGTTGCAGCAAAGCAAACCCAAGATCTAAAATCGAAGTCATAGTCGTGACACAAATCTATAACCACCACCTCTTGGGATCTGAAATCACACTTTCAAGAATTGTAAATTCGAAATCTCTTATGTTGTAAACTTATTTCAACGCATTCATGCATTACAGATTTTTTTTTTTTTAAGTTCATATTCTTCAATGAAGAAATCCAAAAGAGAATAAAATTTGAGAATTTAAAATAAGGGTAGTTGGTACATAACCTCCTTATCTTTCACTATTGTTATAGAAATGTCTTTACCTTCTATTTTTTGTCATTTTCGCCCTTATTTCAATTAAAAGCTGTGAAATAATGAATATATCATTCTATTTCTAACTTTTGTTAAAAAGGGGGAACGAATGACTACTGTTGATGCAACAGTAAATTAATCCAATTTTACTGTGCATGATCTCATTTTTTTTATTTTCCATTTTGTTTATGGTCAGACAAATGTTCTTCCACACATCATATCATTAGTATTAAAAAATAATAATAATTTTCATATATATAAACTGCCATGAGTGAAAAAAAAAACTTTGTACGGTACGAAGAGATGGCAAACTATGTGTAGAGAGTTGACAAACTCTTCGCATAATGCAAAGTATTATTAAAAAAAACTCTACGTATTGTGCGGAGAGAGTTGAACCACGTGCAAAGTAAAAAAAAGTGCGGAGAGAGTTGAACCATGTGCGGAAAGTTAGCAAACTCTTCGCACAGTGCGAAGTAAAAAAAACCTCCGCACAATGTGGAGAGATGACAAACCATGTGCGGAGAGTTGGCAAACTCTTCGCATAGTGCAAAGTGTATATAAAAAAATCTCCGCATAGTGAGAGAGAGTTGAACCATGTGCGGAGTAAAAAAAAAGTGCAGAAAGAGTTAAACCATGTGCGGAGAGTTGGCAAACTCTTGGCACAGTGCGGAGTAAAAAAAATTATGTACAGAGAGAAAAAAACTCTTCGCACTGTGCAGAGAGAGTTAATCTCTTCGCACAATGTGCAGAGATTTTTTTCTTTTTTATCCTTCTCTGCTTTCCCTACTTTTCTCCATTTCTTTACGCAATACCTATTTTTCCTTACTTCTTTACTCCATTTATCTTTCTTCTCTCCTACAACCCCATTTCTTTTTCTCTCAAACTCCTCTATCTCAACCAAATTGTAAAATTTTTGTTCAATTTATATTTTACCTCTCAAACACCTTAATATTTTTATTGTTCAAGTCAAACTTTTATATTGTGCTGAAACTCATCGAGAAATCAAGTCGATCATCCTTTTAAATACTTTGATGAAACTTATTTACTTGTTCTAACTCTAAGTACTAACCTTTGTTCTACGGTCTTGTTACAATTTCTCGTGAACTATACTAGCAAGTTACCAAAATAATGTATTTTAAGCTCATTCATATCTTGCTTCTGGTCAAATTAAATATTCCTTGGATTTGTAAGATTGCTAGATTTTACAATTTACCTAAATTTATACAATATCATACTCTAAAAATGGAGAAAAGAAGCAAAAGATGAAAACATTAAAAAGGAAAGAGAAGAAAAAGAGACAAAATTATAACTCAAGATGACTGGAAAGATAAAAAAAAAATTTGAAAAGCATAATCTTTACTATGTAAAATTATTCTATGCTTATAATTTTCTCAAGATTGAGTAGGAAGTTTTCTAAAGTGATTTACAAAAATTTGTCTAACAAATCCCCTTCTTATGACAAGCATAAATACAAGCCCATGTTCCAAATGTCATACAATAACAAAACATATTTTTCTTAATACTCTAACACTATATTTCTCAATTCTCTGCACAACACAAAAATGCAATGCTTACCTTCGGAGCAAATGGTAACATTCTTCTTAAAAGTTTGTTACTTTGTATTTTTACCTTATATGGCTTACGATAATGTTTGATTATTAACATAGGCACATTTTACTATTAACTAATTAATGTTAATCTTTATTGATTATTAAATAATCTTGCGTTACATGAAAAATAATCATAAATTCGACTAGACTACTAGCACTAATGATCTTACTTCTAACTTGAATTCCCTTTCTGACTGAACCAATTGGAAGATCTTTCTTCCCCAACAAAGTAGTTCCGCTTCACTGTCCAGCCGATTGATATTCTTTCAAGAGAGCAATATAATAAGTCTTTAAACAAGAAAATAATATATTCATGATACAAAAACTCTCGTCAAGCTCTAAATCTAATTTCGTTGTAATCTCATATATGTAACAATTCTTCACCAAAATTCTAATTTATTCACATAAATTCTCAATATTGAAGATAATATGCATTTGTAGGTTAATTACTTTAGGCGATAAATAATAGGGCATGGTAAAAATATTGGCCCAAAAAAAGTTTTAGTCCACTCCAAGTGGAAACTTTATATCTACTTGCGGAGAGATCAACTCTCTTCGCACAATGCGGAAAGATGGTCCTTTTTTATCGATATTTTTTTCTTTTTTTCTCTCTGCTTTCCCTACTTTTCTCCGATTTATATTCCTCTCGATTGTTTTTGACCATGGATTCTTGACAAAGGTATCTAAGTTTTTCATCTTTTACCTCAAACCTTAAAAGATTGTTTCTAATATGATTTCTATCTATTTTTCGCTTGTATAAAATACAAATCATAAAGAACATGTTTACTATTTTTCTTATTTAATCTACTTTATTTAGTGAGCAATGCTTTTCATTTGTTAGGATGGCTTTAAAATGGGAAAGTCACTTGAAAAAAATTAGCAATTTCATAACCACCCTTATTTTTTCTTTCTTTCTTTTTTTTTTTTAATTTCCGGAAATAAAATCATATAAAAAGAAAACAATATTGAATTAAGAAATTCAATATTAAATAAATTTTATACATTTATAACAAATTATAAATCCGTCTATGCAACTTATCGTATTTGCAGCTTACCGTATATACTGTCTACCGTATTTACAGTTTACTGTATTTGCAGCCTACCGTATTTACAGGCAACTTACCGTATTTGCACATTACCGTATATGTTGCCTACCGTTTTTTCATATACCGATTTTTGTATTTATAAATATCGAGAATGCAGAACATCGTACATTCACTTACCAAATCGAATATCAAAAAAAAAATCAAATTTTTATTTTTCCAACATAAGCAGAAAATAAATATTAAAATATATGAAACACAAAATATAAACGCATATGAATTTGCAAGTCGATTTATAACTTTTTACTCAATCTTCAATTTTCCAATATTGAATTATACAAAATTTAGAAATATAATCTTCACATTTAAACGAGAAAATAATGTATACATGATACAAAAACTCTTGTCAAACTCTAAATCTAATTTCATTGTAATCTCATATATGTAACAATTCTCCACCAAAATTTTAATTTATTAACATAAATTCTCAGTGTGAAAGATAATATGCATTTGTAGGTTAATTATTTTAGTCGATAGATAGTAGAGCATGGTAAAAAGGTTATCCCCAAAAAAAGTTTTAGTCCACCCAAAGTGGAAACATTATCTCCACTTGTGGAGAGATCAATTTTCTCCGCACTGTGCGAAGAGATGATCCTTCTTTTATCGGTAATTTTTTCTTCTTTTTTTCCTCTTCGCTTTCTCTACTTTTCGATGTATATTCTTCTCGAAGATGATTTTTTACCATGGATTCTTGACAAAATATCTAAGTTAGTTTTTCATCTTTTACCTCAAACCTTAAAAGATTGTTTCTAATATGATTTCTATCTATTTTTCACTTGTATAAAATACAAATGATAATGAATGTGTTTACTATTTTCCTCATTTAATCTACTTTATTTAGTCAGCAATGCTTTTCATTTGTTAGGATGGCTTTAAAATGGGAAAGTCACTGGGAAAAAATTTAGCAATTACATAACCATCTTTCTGTTTTTTTTTTAATTCTCGAAAAAATAATTATATAAAAAGAAGACAATATTGAATCAAAACATTTATTTCTAAAGAATTAAGAAATTCAATATTATAAATTTTATATATTTGTAACAAGTTATAAATCCGTATATGCAGCTTGCCATATTTGCAGGCAGCTTACAGTATATGCAACTTACCGTATTTGTAGCTTATTGTATATGTTTCCTACCATATTTGCACATTACCACATTTGTAGTTTACCATATGTAATGTCTATCGTATTTGGAGCTTATCGTATTTTCATATGTCGATTTTTGCACTTATAAATACCGAGAATGTAGAACGCCGTACTTTACTTATCAAAACGAAAGTCAAAAAAAATTTCAAAATTTTATTTTTTCAACATAAGCAGAAAATAAATATTAAAATATATGAAGCACAAAATATAAACGCATATGAATATGCAAGTTGATTTATAACTTTGTGCTCAATTTTCAATTTTCCAATATTAAATTACACAAAATTTAGAAATATAATCTTCACACTCAACTCAATCATATCAACACTGTCAAAGCATACAGGCAAAATAGTTTTTATAACCTCGTATATTTTTTATTCAAACATGAAATATACAAGCATATTTTTTCTAGATGACACAATACTGTTATGCAATTGTAAAAATAATTTGCAATTATTTTCTCATATCATGAAAATATTTCTAGATATTGCTTCAAAAACATTCCAAAAAATCAAAATTCATACGCTAATAAAAATATGATAAATATAAAATTCGTGCAACGCACGTGACAGTGACTAGTAAATAAAACAAAAAGAAAAAGAAAGACCTAATTGCAATCATAGTCCCAAAATTTTTTAATAGGTACAAATAAGTCTCAAATAAATTAGTAAAAGGGTCATTAGCACATAATGTCCCTATCTTGAGATTGTAGCTCTTGACTATTTTTCCCACTTCAATTTGGTCCTTCATCCCCCAAGTTTTGACATCTTAGTCCTCAGCATTTTCAAGTTGTTCTTTTTAACACTTCTTTAGTCGATTTTTGAGAGTTGCCCATTCTTCGTCCACCATTGCGTTCAACAATCATGTTATATATACACTTTTTTACATCATTATTTACGTCATGCCACCTAGCGATTCATTTTTGGACAATTTAAAAAAAAAAACACACACACACACACACACAAACACACATGTACACACTTCTTGTGAACAATTTTTTTTTTTTGAAAACAATAGTGTCAGCAACAATGTCAAACTGTGAATGTACATTTAGCATTTTTCTTCTTCAATATTTGTATCTTCCTTTCATTCTATTTGATATTGGAGTCTTTAACTTTCAATCTTCTTATATTTTAACCCTAATGATTTGATATGTGGTCATGTGCCTCGGATTTGAGTTAAAATATGTGATTGGCTTGTCTATATTATTGAAAACTTCTTCCATTCTCAGATTAATCCAACAAGAGAACTCTCCAATCAACAAAGTCTCCCTTTCAAATGTATAACATATTAATTGGCATGTCAAATGATGAAGTCCCAGCTAAAACAAAATCATAGACGAAATAAAAATATGTAAGACAGAAATATTCAGATTATTTTGTATTTTGATGCAAGCTATTAGACCAATATGTTCACTCAAAAGGGAATATCATGCATGTTTTGTACTCAACATCGAATATTAACATGAAATTGAGTACCATCAAGTTAGCAAGATGCACAATCAAGCATATACATCTCAAGACAAACTAAGAACACAACCACTAGTATGAAATCGACATGATAATAACTAGAATTAGGAAATTTAGTGAATTCCTTCCCAATTCTACTTCCAATGCCTCAATTCAAGAATGCTAAAAACTAGTACAACTTCGATGATAACTAATATAGGAGTTACTACATTTATAAGGTGTCTGGTGGTAAATGAAAGTAAATTTTTTAATATATTTTGATAGAAGTTTTTGAAATGTGTTGTTGAAAAGTTGTGAGACCCATGAAAGATGTGGTTAATATTAATTATGTGACTTTGACTCAAATTAAATTTTGATTAAAATCTAAGCCAAACAGGGACTTACTGATAAGTGCGATTTTTGCTCTTATTTTGGCTAACAAAAGTAAGGGCCTATTTTATTGGCCCTTTGTTTTCCCTAGAAAATGGAAATGGAATTCATTTTCTCATAAAATGGTTTGTTTTATAGCCTTTTAATTCCATGGAATTGGAATTCCACCTGCTGATGAGAATTTGAATTCCAATTTTTTTTTTTTTTTTGCAATGGAAACAAATTTTAGGAATTATTATAAAAAAAAATATTTTCCTTCAATTTTCATATAAAACAAAGTTAAACGAACACCAAAAGATAAATGATTTTCTTTGGCAATGGAAACAAATTTCATCCCCGATATCAATAAATTATATCCCTTTAATTAATAATTTTCATGTAAATCAAAGTCAAACGAACACCAAAAAACACATTTATTTCAACATTTTTCAGATGAAAAATTATATTAATCAGACACAATAATTTACAATTCTCAGGAAAATGATTTTTAGGCAATTCAATTCTCTAGAATTCGTTTTCTAGGCAATTCAATTCCATCTTTATAATCAAACGGACCCTAAATGTTTGGAGTCCTTTTGATTGTAATTATATTTAATTTTGTTTAATGTTGTTTGTTTGGAGTTGGACGAAAGAATTATGTTAAGTGTGCATTCCATATTTTACACCTTTGTTGACATTGTGTGGGAATTCAAAAGGTCTTAGGTGAAAAAGTATGTTTCAAATAAATAAAAAAAAAGAACTATCCAATTATGTGTCGACACATGACAATATAAAAAATGACAAGTGTGCATTCCATATTTTACACCTTTGTTGACATTGTGTGGGAATTCAAAAGGTCTTAGGTGAAAAAGTATGTTTCAAATAAAAAAGAACTATCCAATCATGTGCCGACACATGACAATATAAAAAATGATGTAAAACAAGATTGTAACATGATTGAATGTTACAAAGAATAAGGTCAGTGAAAGCCAATATTTCATTAATATTTTTTTCCCCCTTCTGCAAGGTGCCCTACGCTTTTATTTTTGAATAATGTTATTTGCAGTCATTTAGTACAGTCGTCCACCATGACATATATGTGACGGTTAGTAATTTGATATATGAGGCAAGAAAAAATTACCGTATTCATACATCAATTCACAAATTGTCATGTAAAATACCACGTAAGGCAACTATTGCAGTGACCGACTATAAATAGCATCACTCTTTATTTTTTATTATTGACGTCGATTCTGTTCTGCAAGGTGCCCTACGCTTTTATTTTTGAATAATGTTATTTGCAGTCATTTAGTACAGTCGTCCACCATGACATATATGTGGCGATTAGTAATTTGATATATGAGGCAAGAAAAAATTACCGTATTCATACATCAATTCACAAACTGTCATGTAAAATACCACGTAGGGCAACTATTGCAGTGACCGACTATAAATAGCATCACTCTTTATTTTTTATTATTGACGTCGATTCTGTTTTTTTTTTTTTAACGCCCGCGCCTTAATGGTAAAATCTTCTGCAACGGGGTTTTATCTGGCCACAGAAATATTCGCTTTATTAATTTGTACCACGAAAAAAAGAGCATAGTAATTTCAAAATGTACAACCGGATACATACGATAGAAGAATTAAAACTACAGCAGATTAAATCTCAGCCGTAATGCCTGGCCATTCGTTGTTTCTACTTTCTTGTTACACGAATTCATTTCTAAATGGAAACAAACGGAAAATCGAAAAAGGAAAAAGGAAAGAAAAAAACCCTAATCTTGATTCAGTTTCATTTTTCAGCCTCGAATGAGTTCTCTCTCTCTATCTTTCCACCCAATCTACCTTTCTCTATAGCGCGCTGTATCTAGCAAATAATTTAATCCAAACCTCCATTTCTTTATTATAAAAATTGAACCGACAGCAAACATTTTTCTCTTGATCGATCTGTTCCAGGTTAGGTCCCACCCTTGCGCTTTCTTGTGCTTTCTAATATTTGATCGATCGGGAGAGGGGCGCGTGCTTAGATATTATTTTTACTTTAATTTGTTTGTTTTGCCTTTTTTGATTGTGGGTTCATTGCATGACTTCGAATTGGGGGTTATTTTTTCTTTTCTGTTGATTTTTCTATGTTTGAATGTTTCCTGATCTCAAAGAGGCCTTCATGTTGCTTTTTTCACTTGCGTGGGTGCATTTGCGTAGAATTGTTGCACATAGGCATGTAATTATGTAAATACATATGAAGTGAGATGAAAAAATATTGATAAGTGGTTGTAGAAAGAAAAAGATTTAAATTTGGTGGCTTTCAAAATGTGGTGGGATTCCCAAAATTAAAGCTCAATAAGGGAATCCAAAAGGATGATTTCAAAGTGTGTTGGATGATTAAGAAGATAAAATTTGGTAGATGCTTTAGGGGTGTGCGTGCCCCTCCGGCTTATTTGCATAATGGCTATGATGTGCTGTTCGAAGTGAATAGAGCTGCTTGGAGGAAAATATATAGCACTGATCTTCTCTAATGGATGATCATGTGACTTATTTCCAGCAGCCTGAGGAAGTTTCATAAAGCACAATAAGCCATAGCAGTGGAAAATACTGAACATTCTTCTTGCATTTCTTGAATAGCTTAGACAAGGCAAAACAAAGTTTCTCGCATTATTGCTTTCGCTAAACCGCTTAAGAACAAATTCTCGAGAGAAAAATGTGTTTCCTCTACATTTATCTTAAGAGCTGGCTTTCATTTACTTTTTTCAAGTTTTAGCTTCGTTTTTATCTCTGGACAGGTAAGAGCTCTAGATTTTATAATGTTTTTGAGAGTTGATTTATATGGTTCAAATATCTTGTCTCCTAAAAGATGCATTTGTGATGTTTTAGCATCAACTTTCTAATATGATACGAGGTTCAACGATTCATAATTGGGATATGATAGAATTAATTATTTAATTCCTATGTGTAGCAATCATTAAAGAAAGATCTACTTTCCTTGAAAATTGTCTCCATAACTAGTGTTTCTTGAAAGGGTCAGATGGAAGAATTTGAAGAAATTAATTATTTCTATTTTCATCGCTTTTCTACCCTCTGCTCATAGAAACACACAAGCAACTACCAACTCATTGTGTGTATACTCCTTATACTTGGTCTTGTTCTGATTTTACTTCGTTTCTGTATGTTGCCTGCTACGACTAAACGATGTTTTTCATTTCACTCGACATGCAGTTCCATGTATTTTTGGAATCTAAGAAATAGCATCTAATATTTCCTATGTACTTGCTAACAGAGCAAACAGATTCTTTTGCTTGAAATGCAAAAGAATGCCCTTGTAGACCTTCAAACATCAGTACTTTGGTCTTTCAAGTTTGCGTATCTTGATTTTTAGTTAGGTTTATCATTTTTGGCTGCAGGAACTAGAACTTAAGTTGAAGGTATGTCTCCAGCATCCAGATCCAAGTCCAAAGACAAAAAGGCTGGGAAGGAACCCCCCAAGGGTTCTACAAAGCCTTCAGGGCATGTTAATACCGCTGCTGGGCTTCCGGCAAGTGGATACAATCCTGTTTTAGGAACATTCCAGACATTTGAGACAGCACCAGTGTCTTTTGCAGGCATGCTTCATGTGAATGGTCGATTCCAAAACATAGATGATACGGAGGATCATAGTGGGAATGCATTTGGAACTAGCGTGGAATATGATTCTCTTTCCAATACTGGTAGCTGGTCTGGTGAGTCAGAAGACCTAAAAGAAAAAATTTCGCACCCCCCTCAGCATCAGGAATCAGTACCTGGAGCTGACAATGATAAAAGAGACAAAATACGCCAGAAAAATGAGAGGAAACATCAAAGGCAAAAGGAGAGGCGAGCTCAAGAATTGCATGAGCGGTGCAGTGGCTATCTAATGTCAAGGAAGCTAGAAAAGCTTGCACAGCAGCTTGTGGCTATGGGTTTCTCTCAGGAACGGGCAACCATGGCTCTTATTCTGAATGAAGGTAGAGTAGAGGAGTCAGTAGCTTGGCTATTTGAAGTAGGTGAAGAAGACAAGCACCCGGAAAAAAATCTTGATGGAGGGACTAATTTGAAAATTGATATTTCAGAAGAGCTCGCCTGCATTACAGATATGGAAATACGGTATAATGCCTCCAAGCAGGAGGTCGAAAGAGCTGTGGTTGCCTGTGAGGGTGATCTCGAAAAGGCAGAAGAGACTTTGAAGTCGCAGAAACAGGAGCTTCCCACTGCTCCTTCAAAGACAGAAGACACTAGTGATCCTCCTACTGCTGGCAATGGCTATCTACCAATAGCTATTAATCAGAATGCAATGAGAGCACAAGCAAAACCTGCTTCATACACTACCATACAACAAAAAGATTTCAATTATACCGACGTTCCTGTGACAGTAGGATCTTCACTAGAACCTGGAACCAAAAATCTGCAGTTATTGAAGAAAATGCAACAGAAGATGGAGTGGACCAAACCACAGCAGATTGCCGTGCCGGCTGAGAAAAGGTGGCCAAGTGCAGGATCGAATCCTTCTATGCCCTACTCATTAACATCACCTTTGCAGGCTTCACCTCCATCCTCAAGGACAGAAGCACATTATGTTGCTGGGAATGAAGTAAAGAACCTGCAACTTGGATCAGTTAGAGAACCTATCATAATGATGCAGCGACCTCAATCCATGAATGGAAAGCACTTACATACTCCAAATGTTAGCTCATCTCTGCCTGGGACAGCTTTGGGTTGGTATCCAACTAGTGCTGGAACTATGAAATCCAATGGGTTGGTCCCACCTGTTACTGTCACAAGGAGTCTGAGCCCAGAAAGTGTCATTTCGAACCCGCTGTATAACCAACTTCATTACCAACCCCAAGAGCAATTTGTCTCCAGCAGTAGTGCAATGGATTCTCGAGGAACTATCCGGGGGAACAGTTTGTGGAATAAAGCAAGTACATCACCGAAGCTTTCTGCCGCTACTTCTCTTGGACTCTTCTCTGGTCTGGGCACCAATGGTGCTTCTGGATCGTCATCTCCAGTAGACTGGAACACAGGCAACTCAATGTTACAGTTAGATTACACTAACATAGACTGGAGTTTGGATCGTGGGTCTAGCTTGAGGCCCGGTGAGTTGTGGTCTGGCACACAATCTTTTATGCAAAACAACGCTCACACATATGGTTCATTTGCCTATGGTCTAGGAATGTCTACGAAGAGACCTGTTCTATCCAGTGGGAACGGTGCTTCAATTCCAGGGTTGCAGGACGGGGTAGCCACATCCGAAACAACTGCCAGTGTATCTTGGGATTGGACTTCTCCCTTCGAAGAGAAAGACCTGTTCAGTTTACCCAGACAGTTTGTTTTCTCCCCTTCTCTCTAAGATGAATGGAGAGGAGTGGGAGAATAAAGAAGATAGGAGGAAAAATGACCAGAAATTTGCTGAATTGTTGTTTGTGCTGGTTCTTATGATGCTTTGTCCATGTTTCGTGCTATGAACTGTCTATCTTAATGGAACAAGCATCTGATTTTCCTTGGTTTTATTGATTAATCTTCTCACGTTTTCGTTTTACAGTTTATCAAATTTCCATTACCTAACGAAGAAAATTGATTGTGGGCCATTATTATAGGTTTTCCGCTGGTGGCTGTTCCAAGCAGAAACATGGTTTGACAATTGCAATTTTACTTCGATTTCCAACACAGCCACCGTTTACCAAAAAGTCCCTAAAAATGCCTATAAAAAGGGCTATTTGCATAACTAAAAGGAGGCAAGAAAAAATTATGATCCAAAAAATTATGATCCAAACGTTCACTTTAAAAATGATGCATTGGATCAGGGCAAATTTAGGACCTATCCTTTCGTAAAATCCAATCTTCAATTGAATTTGAAGGGCACTTTTCGACAAAAATCATGCCAAAAACTTGTACACTTCTCCTTTTCGTAAAAACTTCACTCAACAATCCAAACCAATGCCCTCCCCAAAAAGAGAGCAAAATCTTGCCAAAATTTCGGAAGAAACTCGATCGTTGACTTTAAATTTATTATCCACGAGGCATGCTTCATGTGAATGGTCGATTCCAAAACATAGATGATACGGAGGATCATAGTGGGAATGCATTTGGAACTAGCGTGGAATATGATTCTCTTTCCAATACTGGTAGCTGGTCTGGTGAGTCAGAAGACCTAAAAGAAAAAATTTCGCACCCCCCTCAGCATCAGGAATCAGTACCTGGAGCTGACAATGATAAAAGAGACAAAATACGCCAGAAAAATGAGAGGAAACATCAAAGGCAAAAGGAGAGGCGAGCTCAAGAATTGCATGAGCGGTGCAGTGGCTATCTAATGTCAAGGAAGCTAGAAAAGCTTGCACAGCAGCTTGTGGCTATGGGTTTCTCTCAGGAACGGGCAACCATGGCTCTTATTCTGAATGAAGGTAGAGTAGAGGAGTCAGTAGCTTGGCTATTTGAAGTAGGTGAAGAAGACAAGCACCCGGAAAAAAATCTTGATGGAGGGACTAATTTGAAAATTGATATTTCAGAAGAGCTCGCCTGCATTACAGATATGGAAATACGGTATAATGCCTCCAAGCAGGAGGTCGAAAGAGCTGTGGTTGCCTGTGAGGGTGATCTCGAAAAGGCAGAAGAGACTTTGAAGTCGCAGAAACAGGAGCTTCCCACTGCTCCTTCAAAGACAGAAGACACTAGTGATCCTCCTACTGCTGGCAATGGCTATCTACCAATAGCTATTAATCAGAATGCAATGAGAGCACAAGCAAAACCTGCTTCATACACTACCATACAACAAAAAGATTTCAATTATACCGACGTTCCTGTGACAGTAGGATCTTCACTAGAACCTGGAACCAAAAATCTGCAGTTATTGAAGAAAATGCAACAGAAGATGGAGTGGACCAAACCACAGCAGATTGCCGTGCCGGCTGAGAAAAGGTGGCCAAGTGCAGGATCGAATCCTTCTATGCCCTACTCATTAACATCACCTTTGCAGGCTTCACCTCCATCCTCAAGGACAGAAGCACATTATGTTGCTGGGAATGAAGTAAAGAACCTGCAACTTGGATCAGTTAGAGAACCTATCATAATGATGCAGCGACCTCAATCCATGAATGGAAAGCACTTACATACTCCAAATGTTAGCTCATCTCTGCCTGGGACAGCTTTGGGTTGGTATCCAACTAGTGCTGGAACTATGAAATCCAATGGGTTGGTCCCACCTGTTACTGTCACAAGGAGTCTGAGCCCAGAAAGTGTCATTTCGAACCCGCTGTATAACCAACTTCATTACCAACCCCAAGAGCAATTTGTCTCCAGCAGTAGTGCAATGGATTCTCGAGGAACTATCCGGGGGAACAGTTTGTGGAATAAAGCAAGTACATCACCGAAGCTTTCTGCCGCTACTTCTCTTGGACTCTTCTCTGGTCTGGGCACCAATGGTGCTTCTGGATCGTCATCTCCAGTAGACTGGAACACAGGCAACTCAATGTTACAGTTAGATTACACTAACATAGACTGGAGTTTGGATCGTGGGTCTAGCTTGAGGCCCGGTGAGTTGTGGTCTGGCACACAATCTTTTATGCAAAACAACGCTCACACATATGGTTCATTTGCCTATGGTCTAGGAATGTCTACGAAGAGACCTGTTCTATCCAGTGGGAACGGTGCTTCAATTCCAGGGTTGCAGGACGGGGTAGCCACATCCGAAACAACTGCCAGTGTATCTTGGGATTGGACTTCTCCCTTCGAAGAGAAAGACCTGTTCAGTTTACCCAGACAGTTTGTTTTCTCCCCTTCTCTCTAAGATGAATGGAGAGGAGTGGGAGAATAAAGAAGATAGGAGGAAAAATGACCAGAAATTTGCTGAATTGTTGTTTGTGCTGGTTCTTATGATGCTTTGTCCATGTTTCGTGCTATGAACTGTCTATCTTAATGGAACAAGCATCTGATTTTCCTTGGTTTTATTGATTAATCTTCTCACGTTTTCGTTTTACAGTTTATCAAATTTCCATTACCTAACGAAGAAAATTGATTGTGGGCCATTATTATAGGTTTTCCGCTGGTGGCTGTTCCAAGCAGAAACATGGTTTGACAATTGCAATTTTACTTCGATTTCCAACACAGCCACCGTTTACCAAAAAGTCCCTAAAAATGCCTATAAAAAGGGCTATTTGCATAACTAAAAGGAGGCAAGAAAAAATTATGATCCAAAAAATTATGATCCAAACGTTCACTTTAAAAATGATGCATTGGATCAGGGCAAATTTAGGACCTATCCTTTCGTAAAATCCAATCTTCAATTGAATTTGAAGGGCACTTTTCGACAAAAATCATGCCAAAAACTTGTACACTTCTCCTTTTCGTAAAAACTTCACTCAACAATCCAAACCAATGCCCTCCTCAAAAAGAGAGCAAAATCTTGCCAAAATTTCGGAAGAAACTCGATCGATGACTTTAAATTTATTATCCACTTTTTTAGTTATACACATGCGAAGTGGAAAATGATGCAAATGAAAAAAATGTCTAAAAACACATTATTGATAGTATTTGAGAATTTTAAGAAACAAATAAATGAATTATGGACAATATATGAGAATTTTAATAATCAAATATTCGTTAATATTTGATTGCTTGAAGATGATCAAATCATTGATATCATATAATACCAATCAGGACAGAAAGAATTGAAAATCTCCAAATTTTATAAAATTTTATTAAAAAAGAACCCAAATTTCATCATCCTAGTGCCCCTACTTAAACAAGAAAAATCCCAACTTATATAACTCAAAACTCCAGCTGCAATGTTCTGGAAAAATAGGTATTCAGAATCATCAAAGTCTTCATATATTCCCCTACTGGTTCTTGGAGGAAGAATCACCTTCTCACTTGTGATTGGAGGTGCAGGGGTAGTTATTTATCTCCAAAAAAATTGAAGAAGTTGGATATACAGTTGTAAGAACGGTGCTACACTTACAAGGGATTTTTCACAGATATTTTACAGAATACGCAAAGTAATGAAGCACACCCCCATAAAATATTCACATGGGGTTGTGCTACACTTACAGGGGATTTACAGATATTTTACAGAATACGCACAGCAATGAAGCCCACCCCCATGTGACTGCCTGTAGAACATTGGGGCACTTT
>NC_036252.1:16693859-16702074 GCF_002742605.1 Olea europaea var. sylvestris | reverse complement strand
TCCCAAAAACCCCCCCCCCCCCCGGACCCACACAGCCACACTCCTCTCCTCTCGAACTCTCTTGTGCCATCGCAAAACCGAACAGATACATTTTCACGTTTTCTAAGAGAGATGATGGAAGACAATAATATACAGTGAAGAATATACGTATATGTATATATTATATATTGATCTTGAAAACATTACAGAACAGCAAGCTAGTTCAATAAGCAGAAATGGACAGTACTGGAATTTATTTACAAAGAAAAATGAGAGACAGAAAGAGAACCTTTTGTTGGAAAAAATGGTTATGAAATGGGTCAACTTTGAGCCCAAATTTCAATGGGACCCACATTTTAATTAATACGGGACCTAACATATTCACGTTCTACTCCGCGAGATGATTAACATGATACATTTATTTATCGAAAATCATTTAAAATTGAATGAAATATTAAGTTTTAAAGTAACCCACATAAACTACGGATTATGGAAGAATTTGATTTTCCAAACACTTATCCTACATAGGAAAGTTATGAAACTTTGGTGTGGTTTATAAGGTAAAAGTTTGGAATTGGGTTTGGGCCCCAAGGGGTACCAATAGTCTTTGGAAGGGGGAAGACCTATATCCTATTGGGTTCGGTCATAAACCCACACGGGCGCTCCGTCGCCGCCGTCCATCCGACAGGCTCGGCACGTACCTGGTCCGGTCCAGTTGTGGACCTTTACACTATATTAACTTTTTGGACAAAATTTATTTAAAATTTTGGGCCAAATTGTAAATAATCAAATTTTTGGGTACAATATGAAATTTAAATTTTGACTTTTTCCGAGTGTTTTATTTTCTTTTAACAGTCGACTGTTTACCGACCAAACAATCGACTGTTTACCGACAAAACAGTCGACTGTTAACCGACTTAACAGACGCGACTTTTAAGAACAACATGTCTGTTCGAAATTTTGAGGCTTGTCTGAAAGGTGATGACTGTTCGAATGGCCACGAACAAGTCTATAAATAGCCAGCCTCTCTACCAGAAAATTTACACCATTTTCATTGCAAATATTCTGTGCTTTGAATCTCATTTCACTCTCTCTCTCGTTCTGATATTGTCTCGAAGTAAAACACACTTCGTTGAGTTCGTTGGAACTCCTGCATGGAACTCCTGCAGATTGCAGTGCTGCTTCTGTAGGAGACGAAAATTCCTTCTATCATGGGAAACAATTGCTGGACGCCTTTAGCACCATTGAAGGCAGCAAATTCATTTTAAGGAAATATCGTGAAATCGGTGGGCTCGAATTACTGTTTAGATCCTGTTGATTAATTCTTACATTCAGATGATTCTGTCGGATTGTTTTCGAATGAGAAACTTCAAACTCCAGAAACAACACCTTTAGTCCTCTCCATCAGGTCGAGCTACTTCCTCCTGTATCATAATTGCGTTCTGATGAACTATCAAAGGGCCTGAAGAACGAGAAGAAATCTCCCTTAATAACACTTCCATGACTTTTCGTAGGCAGCTGAAGCCGACAAAAAGGGCAAGAATTATGTTGAAGCAACCAAGGAACAATGCAATCAGAATGGTACATATGATTACATGGCATCTGCCTTGCTCGCGTATGCTTCTTTAAGTCTTCTAAACAAACTGCGCAGTTTAAACCCAACTCGGCATCTCTCTCTCTTATCGTGACGGTGGGCAGGGCCTCGATGAACGAGGAGCCAGGATTTGTGAGACATTCTGATTCTGAGTAATGTTCAATGTGAGCTGCTTGATATCTTCATCCAACCCGTTTTGGTGTTGGGTTTGGTATTGGGGAGGTTGATTGGAACGACGATGGTGGTATTCAACCATATTGGCCCAAGACTTTGGTAATTTTTCGACAAAACCATCATGGCGATGTGGGCAAATTAAATATGTTGTCGGAAGTCGAATTAGATATCTGCATATGTAGCAGTAGCACCAGTGAGATGATCCATCATCATTGCTACTATTTGGCATGCTTTTCTATGCCAACAAGTTTCAAATTGGAAAATATAATATCTCAAACACCTGCATTCAAATCAATCACTAGAATTAACAAGTAAATCGAGAGGGCGTTAGTCTTTTTGCTCGTTTTCTGGGCTTTTTACTATTTTTTCTCCTCTTTTTTCGTTAGGATTTAATCGACTTCAATCGAGCTCGCTAAGTATTTAATTTTCTTTGTACTTTGATTTTGCTTTCTGATAAAATTTTCACAAGAAAAACAATCAACAATTCCCAGTGAATATATCAGAATTGGAGTTACCAGAGAGTGTTGGGGTGGAAAGTTGCAGTTTGATTTCTCTATTTGCACATTTTTGCGTATAGAGAACTAAATGTTATTTTGTTCAGTTAATGTGTGATTTTCTTAATGAAAAATAATTTCAAATCATAGTTTTTTTCATTAAATGGATAAATTGAAGGTTCTCTTCGGATTTTGACAAAATAAAATTTTGTAGTTAAGGCATTCCGAGCATTGAGCTAAGCACACGTCTCTCTAATTGCAATATATTTTAAATTTATGTTTGGTTGAGCTTAAAAGTAAAATACGAGAGTTAAAATACTAAAATTTTGGACATTTGCATTTGAAAATCTTATTTATATCATTTATAACTCGATCTTACACTTCATGATCAAATAAACAAGATTTTTTTTGCAGTTAAATGTCGTAAGATCTACTTCAAAGGTAAAAGGCTAAACCCTTATTTCATCGATTTTGAGATGCATATGAATCAGAAATCCAAAAATGGATGCTTTTGTTCATTTTCGTCATGAAAACATAGTCATTTTAAGCATGTTTAGGAGTTGTTTATAAAAAGTATAAATTATAAATAGATAAAAATGAATGATAAATAAGTAAAATGGCATGTCCCAAGAAATATGTTGTTGAAGAAAGTGATTTGATTAATTATAAATAATTTATAAACAGTAGCCAAATAAGAGCCACTCGATTCGATCCCTTAAATTCTTCTTCACAAATAAATTGAGAAAGCCAACATGAAGATTTCACATATGAATATTATATTTGCTAAGTCCTATAATTTGAAAAGGCATTAAGAAGTCATTCATTATTTGTTCATAGGTACCAACTACCAACCCACAAGAAATAACTCGGCTAAATTTTATGGAAGAGTATCTTTATTTGACAACCAAACTCCAATTAGACTAAAATAGAGCAAACTACAAGGTACATAACATTACAAAAGCAGAAAAAATAGCAGTGAGACTGAGAGCGACTCGAAAAAATCCAGAAAATACCCACCCAACAAAGATGCGTCTTCTTCGACTGCACCCCTTGGAATTCCAAGGAGAATGGAGGCACATAAGCACGAGTTCTCATCTTGGGCTTGTTTTCGTATCTTGACTGCATCCACAGATTAAAAAGTCAGTACAAATGCGTACGTAGGCCACCGTGCAAGGTGTAAGGGATCACTCCCAACTAAACATCCTCGACTAGACAAATTTGTGACTGAAGGTTGCAGGTTAACCTATTACAGAACTCATGATAAGAGTTAAGAGTAATATTCTATGTCAAATAAGCACAAATCATCTAAGGAGAATCTCAGCAGGTCCACAGGTTATATAAAATTTAGATTACTAGAGACACAAGCCTCAAGCCGTAGGATTTCAGTTCAGAATACAATCTTGCACCAAATGATCAGATTACAGCTTATATAATCAAATCTAGGATGAGGAAAAAGATATCCATATATTTGCTGAGGCTTGGCCATACACCTGACGTGTCCACGTCACCTTTCAAAATGTGCTACATTGTTTACCGAGATGCAAACTCACATCCATGGTTTCCCATACTTAAAACGGAGAAGAAAAAGGGTCCTAAAAAAAGTACAAAAAATTCAATAGAATTTTCAAAATAGATTGTATTAGGGACCACTTCAATTGACTGTTGTCTTTAGATAATAGTTATACACGCAGAGACAAAACAAAGAAAACCAATTACAGCAGCAAGTATTATACTCCCTCCGTACCAATTATGTAGGCTTGTTTTGTTTTTTACACGGATTAAGAAATCTTCTTTAATATCATTGGAAAATTAACTTTTACCAAGATCTTTCCTAGTTTATCCCTATTTAATTATCAGTATGTAGTAGTAAATTATTGTTGGAATTAGTAAAGAATTTGAATGATTTAATTTGAAAAAAAAAATGATAGTTGTTCCATGTTTCCAAGAAGTGAGAAATGTGTGTATTTAGATGATTTCAAGAAATTGGCATATTAAGTAGAGAAAATTGAATAAGGGCATATTGGTAAAGGAACAAAACAAAATATTTTAAATTAGGAAACGGGCCTATGTATTTGGGACGAGAAAAAGAAAATCCAGCCTATATAATTGGGACGGAGGGAGTAAGTACCAGAAAAGGAGTGCAATATACTAGCTAATCAAGAGCCATGGCTTCAGGACCCTCAGTGCCATACTCAACTCCAGTCCTATTCTCATCAATTGATGTTCGCATTTCCTCTACTAAATTCCTCTGTTCTTCCTCAATGTTAATCTGCAATTCATCCACCTGCAATGAAGTATTTAATTATAGAGTAAGATAAAAAGGATTACCGAGTACTACACCACAAACTATGAAAACTAAGAAGCGACTCAATAATCTACATTCAATTGATATATTAAAGGGAATCACCATCTAATCTATGGCTTCACATTACAGTTATTCAGGAACAGAAGAATTGCTCAGTGCTCCCAAACAATTTGAGATGACTATTAATTTCTAGTAGTACAGCTGTTCATGATGGTGAGTTTCATTCCTCCCCTCATTTCCTTTAACACATATCAGCATGAGAAGATGAGATTGATGATGGGGGTATGTTACGAAGGAGAGGGGAGGAGAGAGGAGAAGAAAGTGCTATAATCAGGATACGAGATCTCATATAACCAGAGAGGATAACATATATAGAGAACATAATAACATACAAAAGTCAAAGAGGACAAAGTAAGCAGTATAGTGGAGAGTACTCTGGGATCTGCAAAAGTTTACATAGTAATTCCAAAATTCTTTGTCACACCAAAGTTATGATGTGAAGAGACTGACATATAGAGTAGTCAAAGCTTTTTGCTTCCAAAACAGATAAAACAACAAATTTCAAAAGAATCTTAACAAGACCCCTAAGTCCTAGGAATCCAGTAGTCTAGACATATGTTAACGTGCAATTAATCAAATATGGTCAAACCTTAACACTTGCATGTTCCTCAGAGAGATGGAGACTTCTTCTCCCTATGTACCACCTCATTATTGAGTTAACACTCCAACAGTAGGATGAAATTCTGGTTTTCCCAGAATTAGGTATGTATGGAATTCCAGCAGGTCAGATATTAAATTAATGGAACTGTAATTGAGAAGTCAGTATATACCCTTGGTGTTGACACAATATAAACAAACTCTTCCCTCAGATTCAAATGTACAACTGGTACAAACAATATATCATGGTGCAAGGCAACGGTCTCTCCAGACGAAAAAATTACCAATAGCTAAAATTTTCAGATGACAAACTTCTACGAACAGAAACATAATTTTTTTTCTTTTTCTTTTTTGTACTTCTATCCTAAAAATATAAAAGACCAAGAAATAATACATAATTACTCCAGCAAGTTTTGTGTTTCTCTAGGTATTGAAACATTTCTTGGCAATAAGTCATAAAGTCCCACCTTTTTAATGAGGTGACAAATACTCTATATTTTATACACAGTGCACCACAAGCATATAAATTATCACATAAGATATAAAGCATTGATCTTGTGCGAGTAAATAACCAATACGCACCACGTGTAACAGAAGAGAAAATTGCTTTTTCCGAAGTTCCAGTGTCCTTGAGCCAGCAGTGTTCTCTGCTTCTAATATTTCTATCTCTTTCTCGAGATCAGTAATGGTTTTTTGAGTCTCTGATCTTGGTGGCTGCATAGCAATTAACTTCCTAATAGCCTCACACTCCTCTTTGTGCTGCCTCTCAGTCTTGCTTTCTTCCAGTTGTTTCTTCAGATCTTCTATATCGGCCTGCGCCTGTAAAATCTGCTTATTTATCTCATCCTTCAATTCGTTGAAGTTTTCTTTCTCTCTATTATTAGCATCTATAACTGCTTTACTCTTGAGAAGCGGAATTTCAAAAGTATTAATCTCCTGTAAAAAAGCCTTGGTAAGTCTATCACAGTCACTGTGGTTATCGGCTTCTTTCTCTATTTCCAGCACGAAAGCTGTAAACTTTTTCTGTAGTTTCCTCAATGGAGGATCACCCCTTGTTGTTGTCGTACGGGTCAGAAGCCTGTGCTTTATTATTATGTCATCTTCAAGCGGACCAAAAGCATAGTGAGGAGCCGCTGTCTCTCCCCTGCCAGCAACCTTCCTCCCTTTTAACATTTACTCTTAATTTCTTACTTCTAACAACAATACAATCTGTCCACCTGTGAGTGTGCAAAAAATAAAACATATGATATGAGAAGGCACAAAAAACCCCTTTTAAGCATCCATTAAAATTCGGAATTATTCAATTTTTAAGGTTCGTGAATGAAAGTTTGAGATAATTCCACGTAATTGTTTTCTCCACAAATTTCAGATAAAATTAAGGCCCCTTTTGTACCCATTTGTGTAAGAATGAAAATGAAAAATATAGTCGTTACAAGAACCACACGAGATAGAAAGTCAAATATGGTGCCTTAATGTGATGGATGACCATCATATTTTTCATTTTTGTAGTCAAAGAATGGGATCAAACGGGGGCTAAAATATTTGTGCTGCTAAACAGAGTAAGAACATTTGTGTCATAGAACGTGGAAGAGTCGAACCCAAAAGCTAGCCAGTTGAAGACCCAAACCTATATAAACCGTGCAAAGGAAGCCCATACTTCCAACATGGGATTCAAGTGCCCATACACTCCAATGGAAACCATGACAAATCACCACGCGACGACCATACACCCAGACACCCTAAGTGGTAACCGGGACCAGAAGACATAATGCCTACTCTGATACTATTGTCACAGCTTAAAAAGCCAGGCCCCAGAAGCTAGCCATGAGGTTGAAGAACTCAAGCCTATATAAACCACAGATCGGAAACCATATTTTCAGGATTTAGGTGCCCATGCACCACAATGGGAACCAAGACAATTTGCCATATATTTTTGGAAATTCCATGCCTGAAGTACAATAGGATTCCAACGCGCAACAAGTAGTATAAAATCAAAAGAAATACAGAAACATCAAGCAATGAACTATAAAAGAAAAATACAAGCTTGAAATGAAATGAGATTAACACTTACGAGACAATTGGGATCGAGGAGAGAGGGAGATTGGCTCGGAGCTTAGGGTTTTAGGGACGAGTTGATGGGATTCTTTTCCACGAGCAAAACGAATAAATCGCTTTCATTCGTTCCGAAGTAGCAAAATAATTAAACTTGGACAATGAATTAGAAAAACATCATTTGCACTTAGTGCTGGCGGTCGCAGCGTGGGGTTCGATTTTTGATACATGAAATTAGATTTTTTGTAGGCACAGTTTACACGGTTGCAGCGTGGGGTTCGATTTTTGATACATGAAATTAGATTTTTTGTAGGCACAGTTTACAGACAGTGCTCGTTCCCTTACCTGTAAGGGCATATTCCACGATTTACTTCCTTCACAAAACTCTAGGGACAGAATGGTAGAGCCCTCAAGATTGGAGTTTAACCCTTTTTTTTCCTTTTTTCTTTTTTCTTTTTTTATTTTAGAAAAACATCATTTAAATTTATGATAATTATACAAACATCCTTCCATTTTTAAACGTTACAAGATCCTCCCTAAAGTTTACTTTTAGATAAAAATCAGAATTTTAATAAAATTTGATAAGATGTTTGTTAATAAAATTGTAAATTTTATGAAATGTGTAGTTAAAATTATTTATTGACTTCAGCTTAGACTTTAATCTAAAAACATGGACTTTATTCATTATACTATTTTGATATTATTGTTTTTATTAAATTTAAATTTTATATTTATGTATTTTATTATTTCTAAAGACCTTTTTTTTCATATTTTTTACTCCATTTAAATTTAAAAAATAACATTACAAAGTTTATTAATAATATTACAAACTCATAAATTTTGTTTTCTGAAAATATAATTGACAAATGAGTAACAAATCAACATTAATACATGTTTTAAAGTGCTAATTATAATTTTTTTTTTTTTTTTTTTTTTTAAAATTTTTTTTTTTTTTTTTTT
>NC_036252.1:16664625-16693391 GCF_002742605.1 Olea europaea var. sylvestris | reverse complement strand
TTAAATTTTTTTTTTTTTTTTTTTTTTAACATTGCTTGATTTAGTTCGTTCATTTTTTGTTAATGGGAAATCAATATTCACAAAAGTAAGATTGGGATGAAATCACTCTTTACAAAAAAATAAAATATAAACTCTTTTAAAATTAAAACAATTTGCTTTTGCCTAAGTTTAAATTAAGAAAAAGAGAAATAAAAAAACAAATATATAAATTCATATTATAGCATAACAGAGGAGAAAATAGAAATTTTATGTTAAAAAGAAAAAAAAAATTATATTTTGAAAAAATGAAAGGTGTCTCTGCAGTTGTCATAAATTTTAGAGAATGTCTATATAATTAGTCTTAAATGAATGATAACAATGAATCCACTCTTAACACTTGCAAATTTTGTACTCTGCAGCATGAATGTTTTTATCATTTTAATAGTGATGAATAATTCACAAATAAGCAGCTTATTTTCCACATTTAGGCAGTGATTTGCAAGTCTGCAACACATCATAACATGTATAGATCAGCCAGGGATTTTCCATATTGGCACTAAAAGAGCGATGCCTGGTCCATCTGTCATTACCTAACTAAAGAATACTGACCATCATACGCCACAACATTCAACTCGGCGAGTTCTCCGAACGCTAACTCGAATATGTACAAGCAGTAAGTTCTAACAAGATTAAGATGATAATATACATAGAGACTGCAAATTAAGCAGCATTAGCATCATAAACAAAAGCAAGAGCAGAAGCAACTCTACATTTCAATATTCTAACAGACTCCTCCAGTAGACCCATGAGTACAATCCTAAGCTCAGCTGAGCAACAAAATTTTCACAGCTTAATGTCAGAATGAACTTGTTCTTCGAAGCTGATATCTTGGTTGGTCGAAATTGCAAGACATCGTTTTCTCCCATTCCTAGAAAGAATAAGAAGAGTATTGAGTTACCCACTTACCATCCTTACTATCAAAAGAGGAATACAACAAACGGAGAGAGCTTTGTTCCCTACGAGAGTAACCGTACCATTTCTGTCAACAAACCCCGAGAAGGGGGACGAAGGAAAAGCTAGTTTACATTATAGCAAAATTAAAAACTTCACTCCGTAAGAGAAAAAATACTGAAATAACACCATCATATATACGGATTTATAGGAAGAGTACTTCAACAACATTTATGATCTCCCGGTTTCTGTAGGCCATATACAGCCAGAGATTGTTTAAATAATCTGAATTTTGAATACAGTCAATTTGGATACAAACTTCTGTTTTCCACGACTTTAATATCCATTTACATGCGACCCACAGGCGGAGGGACACTATGCCTAAATTTGCGTGAAGAGTACACATCCTAATTTCATGAAATATTTTGTTGGCCTATGTAATGGATGAATGCAAAACTATCCGATGAAGAGGCAGTTGTGTCCATAATAAACTAGGATAAAGATAAAATACATCGTCATGGGACACTTCAACCTACAGAGGATGATATAAGCGAATCTAAAGCAATTATCAGATATGAAAACAACATAATGGAAGTTCAAACAAAATGGATCAAAATAGAACCAATTTTTCATTTTGGATTTTGCAACTAGAAGAAGAAATCTCAGGAAGGCAACTTTTGTCAACCATCACATTCAAAAACCGACGCAATGGAAGATGGCTTAACCAGACCAACTCCAACAATATTTAAAGTTAGAATTCAAGGCATTTTCAGCAACATATCAATTATCTATTTAAAAGAAGAAAAACTTGAAAAGCAATGGCGATGAACACATGTTAAGCACAAGAAAGGATTTACAAATGATGCAACGATCATCCAATGATTCGACTGAAGTAGATACTGTCGAATATATAGTGAAAGGTGGTGGCTTGTTGCGAAAACAGAAATGTAACACCATTCAAAGAGGAGCTCTCTTGTTTCTTAGCCTCCTTGCATGCCTAGCTTCTTGTTAAGCGAATCTTTTTTCTTCATTTCAGGTGGATTGCTAGTGCAACTCATAGATCTTCAAAGTGCTACTGTTAACATGGTCTATCCTCAGCAAGTTTAGTTGTGAAAAATTGTGTGAGCATCTGATTTGGGTTCTTTCTACTTGTGTGAGATATCCCTCAAGAATTGGTGATGGTCCGGTTATATTGGCGGATGATGATTTTTTTTTTCTTTTTTCTTTTTTTCTTTTTTTCTCTTTTTTGTGGCACTTGCTTCTAGTTCTCTAGTTGGCTTAGTAAAGTATGCATTGTAAACACAATTATATGCATCACTTGAGCTTTGAAAGAGGGCAATTAGGTCATCAAATAAATTTTCAAACTCAATTTGTTTTCAAGAATACTATATTGAGTTTGAGAGGATGTTGAAGTCTTGAATATACATGAAGATTATAAGATTATTCTCCATGATAATTTTCCACTGGTGTGGGATTATTTTTTTCTCCAATATTGATTTTTTGATCACGCGATCATTACTTTTAGAGCTATTTAAAACCCTATAAATAGGGTCTTCTACAATGCAATAATTAAACAATATATTAAATATTGTCTACATTATCCAATATGTAGCAACATTCTAACTTTCTGAATAAATTGGGAGACTAAATCAACAATGTTTGAAAGGCATATAAGGCAGAAGCAATGTATCACTTTAGTATATAAAGATTTTGTTAGCAGAAGGCATTAGAGATACAAGACAAATTTGATTGAGCTATAGGCAACTGTTCAGATCTAAAGCTTTACTGTAGAGTGCAAATCTTTCAAACAAATCTATGGAGCTGCCAGCCCCAAACCTAAATTCGAAATCTGAGATACTAAAAATAACCAACCAAAGCAAATAAAATGCTAAATTATGATAACTGTGCTGATGGTAACTTCAAACTTCTTGGTTGTGAAACCAAGATTTGATAGGGATGAAATGGAATGAAAGCCTGAATCATGTAATTAACTTTAAACTAACGGAATTTCCGAAAGAAGCAATGTAATTATGTAAAGATATTATGATTGTGATGGCTGGCAGTTCATCAAGGCCTTGCATCATATTTAACAAGGTAATCTGCAGAGAAAGTCGTGACTAGGTTGGCGAACTGTGAAAAGAGTTGCTCACTTCTATTAAGAAACCATTTGATGGCTAATTTCGTGCATGATGACTAGAAATTATCCCCTAAGAAATGGCAAGCTCCTCCAAAATATTCATATGATTCCCTTCTCTTTCTGGAAATACTTGTACACCGTAAGAGGGTTCAAACTCCATTATCTTTTTCAGTGATGAATGGACTAACCTGAATTTAGTTAGCAAAGTCCAAGGATCCTTAGCCACAAAAAATAAAAAAATAAAAATAAAAACACTTTTAAGTAGCAAATGTTAACTATATAGTAGTTTCGGTAGCTAGCACACAATTTTTGCATATTGACTGATAAACTCATCACTCTCATCCTGGAGATCTCCAATCATATATTATTTCCTGTCTTTGTCTGTTCTTCAACTTAAAACTACATGAAATATTCAGTCTCGTCCCATTTGGATATGATACGGAAACTTTCAGCTTAGCATCCTAAATAAGCATCCGTTTGATAAAAAGTCCATTTGTTTCTTGATTAAGTTTCAGTTTGTAAATGCTACAAACTACTGAGACAGCAACCATCTCATGCTTTAAAACATAGTAGTTATTCCATAGAAAACAAAGCTAGAAAGAGAAAGCAAAAAAATTTCAGGGACTCTTTACCTTCTCTTTCTTGAGCTTCGTGTTTAGCTCTTCGAGACAGGAAACCTTGCTCACCAACTCGTTGTGGTAAGCCTATGACCATCATCATACAGTAAGAAAATTGAAGTCAGATATGTAGAACAAAGCAAAAATGTAGGTAAAGATAACACAATAAGATTTAAAATATTGCCTGTTTTCTTGCCCGGGACCGGGCAGCAGATTCCCTATTTTTAATCTTTCTCCTTAGCCTTCTCTCAAGGGTCCTATCAAAGTCCCCAGAGTACCTCTTCCGGCCAGGGATTGGTGTATCCGATAATGTATCAATCGAAGGAGACGGGGACAGACCCATTTGAGGCGTGAAACTCTGTGGAGCTAATGTGTTGTCCAACCCCATGGCAGGTCCAAGAGAAGAATCAGCCACATAAAGCCCTGCTTTCACCAAGAAATCCTCCAGAGTGGTCTCCCCAAGAGTCGGCTCCCTTTCGTGGCTAATCATTTCGTCCATGAACCTAGTCATTTGTCCTTGCTGGATATGCCTGCCCACCAATAATCACATGAGAAGTCGTCGTCTGAATCCCCAATTATTCCCTCAACTCCTAACAATTATATAGTCTGAAGCAACCACAAGAAAAATCCCTAACTAAATATCAATCAGCTTCTTCCAAGAACCATAAAAATTAATATTTTAGCATCAAGATTCTATCATTCGGACCTCAAATCATTAATATGAAAGGGAAGATAAGATAGGAACAATCATTCGGCTCAGCTATACATGCATTTACACAGGCATATATATTCATAAATAAAAAGACAAACAAAATCCAGACGAATCAAGCAAAATACATGAAACTCAGGCATAAGAATAATACTCCCTCCCTCCCCCAAGATAGAATAAAAATTGAATCTTTTTTCATTTTCCAAAACTAGACAAGGATTTTCAGCGGTCAAACTACTAAACAACAGAAAAGACCCAAGATTTTAATTTTATTCCAGAATAATGACTGTAGAACATTGAACATAGTTAATAAATAAGTGTAATTATCGCAAACAAAACCCACAAATTAATTACCTGTGGATCTGATTATCTGGATCTTTACAAGACAATTGTAGAGAAATTTCAAAATATAGAGAATATAGATAGATCCCTTTTAATACTGTGGACTTCTTTGAGTTTGAGGGATCCACGTGTGCATTGAGTTTTCCAATATAACAAAATTTCTTTTGGGTTTCATGCTAGTAGATCAATCCTGCTAGAGGTACATTATTCAATAGTAGATTTCAGATTAGGGATATCGCTGTGATACGTGATTTTTAACAGTTAATTATTTCAATGGTCATTGAACTTATATTTTTTTTTCAATTATTTACTCAAATTTAAGATGTCGAGTTTTGATCATTAAATTTTGAAAAATATTGGACGTTAGTTATTGGTATAATATTCATTTAAAATCTCTAATCTAGTTTATTGATTTCCTTATTAAAAGGAATGCTGTTAATAAATTAAGACAACCCAAGCAGCGGCATGACACAGTGGGGTTGAGTGATTGTAGTCTTATGAGAATAATTTGCATTATTAATTGTGCCATAATCCATTTCAAGTTCTCATTTAAATTAGGGCTACAGATATTTAGCATGTAAGTGCTAGAATATTTTGTTGAATGATTTTGCACGAAATGGTTTGATAATTATTGTTTAAATTAAAATTTGTTTATGAATGTATTAATATTTGGAATAAACAAATACATTGTTATTCCTTTCTTCACTTTGAGTGTGTTGAAATTCTATTTTCATAACAGAAATGAATACCGTCGGGACTACTTCCAATATTTGGAAAGATACCAACTAATTGTGAAAGTATAAGAACTTTCATGACTATTCCTTTTATTGAAATATGAAATATGACATGGTAAATTAGTTGGTTAAATATTCAGGTCTTGTTAAAATTATGCTGACTTTGATTAATAGGTGGAAAATTGTGTATGAAATATTCTAGGATGAAAAGGTGTGTCTTTCATATGAAAGATCATGATTTTTTTATATGATTATTTTTTAATGGGTGTATCCCTTCATAAAGATTAATTCTAAGAGATGCGTCCTCTCGTAGGGTTGAGTCTGTTCAGAACAAAAATTTTCAACTTATGTTTGATTCAGGTGAATATGTACCTTGTGATTTGACATGAATCTTGTGAAATGTCGAATCAAGATGCTTAGTCTTCTTCATTGTAGAATTTGACTTCAATTATGGAACCAATTAAGGTGGTATATGGTTTGAAAGCATTATTGGTCTATGTGATGACCTTGATTTCATTTGGATGATCAAATTAATATAGTTGATTGAAGTCTAATTTCGAATGGAAAATGATTTTTCATTTTTGTGAATTAACAGTGCTTAGACTTTCACGAAGCATTCGATAAGGATAGTATCTAAGTGATAAATGAATTGAAATATGAAAGAGTTCAAGCACAATTCAAAAATGTGGGGGTTAATATTAATGCTTGCAAACTTATATGAAACATTCATGACGTGTAGATACAACATTATTAGTTGTACATTAATTTTTAATTGAGGAATTGTAAGGGTAACTTAGTTTAAAAATTACATTTTCCTATACACCTTGTAATCATAAAAAGATATCTATGAAGGTGAAAAGGTACAATACCCTTATACTAACTATAAGGATGATATACATTGAATTTAAAGTGGATGAAATGAAAAGTCTATTATGACATTTAATTTGGATATGCAATAAGATTTGGAATATTTGAAGAATATTCATAAATTTGAAATGCAGTGTAATATTTCAATGTTGAAAATAGAACGCCCGTGTATGAAATTCACTAGCAAAAGTGATTGACTAGTGTAGTGTTTGATAGAAATCCTCCAACATTGTTGCTTGGAATTGATAACGCTTTAGATAAAGTTAATGAGAAGCATGTAGATTCATAAGAGGATTTCATTGTTGATGACAATTTGTATCTATTAAATGAATCAATCATTTGTTAGCTATATTTGATGAGATACTAAGTCACATATAAGCAGTTGATCTCAAATAGTGTGAACTCGTGGATCAATTAAGAGGTTTACCGAAAGATCAAGCATACTGCGTATCGAAGGGAATGAAATTAAGCTTACTACGTTAGATTCTTTGTAATGGTAACCCTACCTTATTGACTGAAGATCCCAAAATCTTGATTCAAATGGACAACTAAGTAATGAGAGAATATAAAGCACTTAGGAAATTACTTCCTAACTCATTCCTTTGTTATTAAAGTGCATTTTGCAAATCGATTAGAGGTTAAAATACTCTTTTAATAATTCCTATATCTTGATTAAGTCAAGTGGAGTTGAGCAGATTACTTTTGAAAGGAGATCACCTCTGTAAGTGTAAAGTGAGACCGCCTCAATGAAAATTGTTTTGAGGTTAAAATTCTCTAAATACTTATGAAATCCAAAAGTGGTTTAGGGCCAAAATGAACCAAATCATGATAACCAAGACATCTATGTGAGTATTGTTGTCTTGGCTTACACAAACGGTTGAATGATTCAAGACATCATGTTCACCAATTAGCCAAGTAAGTCTGGTAGTATTTCACTAAGGAATGTTTAAAGTCGAAAACTACCTTACTTGATACAGTGTTTTTTTGCTCTCTACTAGTGTCTACATTTTTATTCAAGTGGGAAATTGTTAGAAATTGGTTAAGTATAAATCTTGGAAAGCGATTTTTTGTCAACTTTGACTAAATGTTTGGAGTCGATCCGAAAGTCAAATTACGAAAGTAAATAGATTGCCATGGTATATTTGAAATCTTAAAACTAAATCCGGATGAATGAGAAATTATGGTCCAAAGTTTGAAGAAAAAATAAAAAATCAGCATATGTAGCCACCATTCGAGCAGTAGGCCAGCGCCAGGCAAGGGACAAGGTTTTGCTTTTGTTGCTCGAACGGCAATCCAGCGATAGGCGAGTGATGGGTTGGGTTGCAACCTTTCATGAAAAATGCTGAGTGTAGGGTGTATCTCTCCAACCATGTTCCTTTACCTTCTATATATAGGATCCCTTGGACGTTTATTTATTATTCTATGTTATTCTTTTCATTTTATGTTGCATAAAACATTTTATCAAAAATTGTATTCTTTGCAAAAAGTTTCATAGTTTGGTAAAAAGAGAATTCTATTCGAGTTCGTTGATCCAAGCTATTTGGAATACTCCTATGGCTTGACGTGGTTATTATATCATGGGAGATGATTGTCAAAAAAAAAAACATTAACACCAATGCAGGGTAAATTCATCTTAAGGACAAAGTGTCAAATACTTGCTTCGGTCAATCTCATCACTTGCATCTCCTCTTCTTTCTAACTTAGTATTTGATTTCAGGACTTGACTAACATTCTTTTGATTTCATATAAGGTTTGAATTAAAGAACGTAATGGCTTTTATTTGAAGAATGGAAATGATTGAATTCATCGTCACGTATTCGACTTTGGTAATTATCATTTCGCCTTCTCAAATCTCATTTGGTAAGTTGACATTATGTTCGATTTCATGAAAGGTACGTTTTGAGAATATAATATTTGCACATTATCGATGTAATATTTCCAACACAACCACAACAAGATTCAGTGAGCAATAGAAGTCGTTTTTCAAAGTTTATTGATCGATCGAAGACATTTTTCAAAGTTTAGTGCCTAAAATTTAACCATCTCAAAGTTTACTGAGCAATACAAAGACGTTGTTCAAAATTTAATGAACAATCGAAAATATTTTCCAAAGTTTAGTAAACAAAATTCGACCATCTCAAAGTTAATGGCTTGACGAGGCTCCACATATACATTCCATCAATCATATCGTCAATTCCATTAGAAGTTTTAAACAGATGTTATACCAGTGAGTAACATTCAATATTTTTCAAAATTTAGTAGCCAAAATTCGACATCTTAAATTGCATTGAGAATTGAAAACATAGACATAAATTCAATGACCATTGGAATAATCAACTCGATATTTAACTATCTCCCCAAGAAAATTGCAACGTGGGTATCTAATATTTCTGAAAAATGAAATAGGTCCAAATTTTCATTTTTGATAGTACAGTCTCCAACCCAATGGTAAATATGTGGTTGAGGGACCTCTTTACAGTTTATGTCAAAGAATCGTAAATTTAATGTATCATTGAAATCTGGCCTTCCTAAAGAAGGCAAGATTGACCTCCCATATTATAACACTTAAAATCATAAAAGTAATTAAAAAAAACCAAAATCAAATAGAAAAGGAATTCAAGAAAAATTGTAAGTATTCAAACAATGAAAAATATATTTTCACGTTCTCCATCGCCCCGTGAATAATCCCCCAAGAAACCATGATGCCACCACCCTACCATGTCACATTGTTGCCGACATTACAACCACCCTACTAGGCTACTAGTGTTGGCACCATCAGCAACCACCTATCATAGACAATATTCTAAAATGCATAATACGTGACAATGCGTTACTGTCGAGTATCAAGCATTAGAAGCATATGCGTTATCTAATTTTAATATTAATTTTTTAAATATTTTAGACTAATAAGTAAATAAAATAATGAATTTTTTGAACTTTATACATATTCTTCAAATTATATACACACACGCACACACTACAATTACTTGAAATTTATACATATTCTTCAAATTTTCCAACAAAAATATATTGCTCAAAATAATAAATATTACAATTATTTAGTAGTCAATTGCAGCAATTAGATTAGATACTATCACATGTTTAAAAAGCCTAAATCTCGTATAACTCTTTTATCGATTCTAATTCAATTTCCTCTTTTTCATATAAGTCATCTTTCAGTATCCGATGCAAAATCATATTCATCAGCCTCCCCTATTTCAACTCAAGAATTTTTATTATTTCTTGTAGATGGTAAAATATCATTTTCAACATCTTCATTATCACAACCATCAATAATCCAAGATTGTGCATTACTAGCTTCACTTGCTATTAAAATTAGGAAAAGACTGAAGAAGAGGCTCGACGAAGATAGTTTGCAACTTTGTAAAAAATTTGTTTTGATTTATTATTTTTATAAATGTCAAAATTCTACAGATTGCTATATATAATTCATGGGTTTGGATGATTTGAGCTAATTTGATATTTGTTGAGTTCAATTTGCCTTTTTTAAGTAATAAAAATGGACTGGTCTTCGCTAGGTTAATTTTGACACAGTTTTTTTACACAAAATCATGTGCATTTTGACATTTGAGCGTGCATACATGGTCAAAGAAATGAGTTGACCACGTTATCACGTGCATACCCCATATGCAAGATGTTTCAAACAAACATTTAGCATATGCTCATACCTTAGAATACTGAACATGGAGTCCAAATTCGAAACCCCCCAAGCCCCAAACTATCTTTGTTGTCATCACCTGAACCACTATCCTAGCAATCACCATCTACAACTACTTTGAAACAATAGCCACCAAAAACTAATCTAGCAACTATTGAAAACTTACCACCATGAAGGAAATAGGGATGATTGCATTAGAGGCTCCAAACCTTTTAAACGTTATCAAATTTTCCCTAAATCTTTGATTTGTTGCAACTGTCACCTTTAATCTTCCCAAACGTTGCACGTGAAGTCTTTTTGGACAGTTTTCGTCTATAATTCCGTTAATTGACCAAAAATTTAACTTTGACCACATTTCTAGTATTTTAAAAAGGGGTAAAAGAGTCACTTTCTATTTTTATGACATTAATTAAATAAAGTAATTAAAAAATCAGAAATAAGAAATAAAAAAGATAAAATAAAATAAAATAAAATACACGAGCACTGTCATCTTCTTCCTCTCCCCTCACCCATCTCCACCTCAAACCCAAAGTCCACCCAACCACGCCACCTCCATCCCATTGTATCCAATTAATTATGTAATTATGTGCACAACCAGCTAAATCAAAATAGCATTACATCTAATGGTCAACTGAACTTGGCATAAGGTCAGGACACATTCGCTTCCAATTGATCTGAATTTGAACAAGTCTAATTTGAGTTTCATGTTTGGTCTTGTTTAGTCCCCAATTTTGACTGTAGATATTTAATTTAGATTCTGGACCTTTTACCTGTGCCCATGGACAATTATCTGTGAGTAAAAAAATAAATCTTAAGAATCCCATTCATGAAGAAAGCAATGATAGATGGAGGAGGAGAAAGAGCATTGGTTTGGGTTAGGATTTTGGTCATTGTTGTAGGAGGTAGGGGAAAGAAGTGGCGCTCAAAGAGGAAGATATGTGCGGATGGAAGGCCCTCAATCGGAGCTCCACCTGAAACTTCTTTACGGGGGCCCTCGACAACGGTGGTTGTGGCTGAGGAGGTAGTGGAAATGGGTGTTCGGAAAGGATTGGTTGGGGCTAGAGCCAGTAGGTTGGGGAAGAAGATACAAGCTTTTCCCCATTTTTTTTTTTTTCATTTTTTAATTTAATTAATTAATTATGTAATTATTAATTTAGTAAATAGAAAGTTACTATTTTGCCCTTTATAAGAATATTAAAAATGTGCTCAAACTCAATTTTTTGGTAAACTAACGATAAATTGGATGTTTTCCATCCATTTGGGGCTTCACTTGCAAAGTTTGAAAATGTTAGGGTTGACAGTTGCAACAAATTAAATGTTTGGAAAAAGTCTGCTAACGTTTAAAAAGGTTTGGGGCCTCAGCCGCAATTATCCCAAGGAAATATGAAGGATTTTCCCTTTTAGCCCTTGGTTGCCCTCATTAAAATTATAATTCATTTTTCTACACACTCCAATAAAATAATATTATACGTAACATCAAAACTTTTCTTCTTTTTTAACTACACATTCTTCAAAAATTTACTATTTCAAAGTACATTTTTTCCAAATTCATTATAATGAGGGCCAAACAAGAGCTTAATATAAGTCCACGTTTGGTTCAAATCACTGTTTAATCTTTATATGACTCAAATATGACCATACTTTTTAAATCTAAACTTTGTTTTTTTAACGTATATAGTTGTCTATGATTTGAAGTGGCATATTGTTGTCCATAAATTTAATCATGTTTGGATGAGATCTGGTATATTGAAAAGTTGGTGATTAATTCATTTCTTTTTTAACATATAGATGTAGATTAACTTATAGTTTAGACAATTGGTCGAGGACCAATGGAGCATATTTTCACAACCGATAGGCTCAAATAGTCTTCTTTGGAAATTCAAGTTCTTTGCGCAAATATCTATTTCAATAAATGATCATAATACATGTCAGAAAATAAACAATTTCTTCTCTTCAATTTGATTAAAACAAGAAAATCAAGGCTAAATGTAAACATCGTAAGTATTACTATTATTGCAATATCCTCCAAATTTAACTTCAAACTTATATTATAGTCAATTAGATACGGTTGAATAAGCGATGTTTGGTCCATCATCATCTTTCTGGAGGCCAAAACTTGCTCAAATGCATTGAAAAGAAGTCTTTCCGTTTACTTAGTAAAAGTCAAATGACTATTGTGTGGGTGTTTGAGTCCCATTTTATGAAAAAAATTAGATTTTATTAAAAAAAAAAAAAAAGGGCTAAAAAGGGGCATGTGTTTCAATGATGTTGCTTTTCTTGTGTTTTTGAGTAGCTCGAATGACCAAGTCTTTATGTCATGTGTATTTTTAAACAAGTACAATAAATATGGTTAATTGCAATTACCTTCTCAAAAATTTTAAAAATTTATTAGAACTTTGAGTGAATTTTCTTTTTAATATTTCTATAACATTATTTTAAAACACCTTTTTATAAGTACCCTCGTGTTTATTAAAAAAGCCATTTGATTTAAAAGATAAGAACTTGAACGTATAAACAGGGGAGTAATGAAAGAGGATGGTAATTATTGTATTGTATTGTATTTTGGATTCTATTGGGATCGACAATTCAATATTTTAGATAGGCTATTGTTTAAAAATAAAAAAATAAATGTTTCATAATCTCAAGCACCAAGAAATAGGGGTGGTTAAAATAATCAGACCAAATCAGAATCGAACCAAATCGAGTGGTTCGATTTGATTTTACAAAAAAAAAAAATAATAATAATAATAATTTTGATTTTAGAACCGAGAACCATTTGGTTTTGGTTCTAAAATCTAGAACCAAATCGAGAAATGAAATCAAATTTTTTTTTCTATATAATTTTTATGTTACAAATTAGTTAATCACATATAAAAATTCAACTTTTAGTTTAGACTTTTGTAAATAAATTTTATTACATGATATTTAATTTGATGATTGATAATATGACCTTCTTGAATGTTTGATGTTAAATGTTTTTCTCTTTTTTTTTTGGATATATATTATTAACTTATGAATATGCTGATAGATTTTAATTTGTGTTTATCACTTGAAATTTTAAGTAATGAAACTAGAACCAAACAAAACAAAACCAAAATCGAATTGTTCGGTTCCATATCTTTAAACATAATAAAAAAAAATCATGGGTTCCATTATATATATATAACGTTGACTCCTAGTTGGAATTGTTTCTTTTGGAATCAATACCAAGTGAAATCATGTTTACTTCTACCAAGAAGCCTAAAGCTGAATATTGATGTTGCTATCAAAAAGGATATTTGCTTCATTAATTCGGGCATGGTCATTCGGAATGCATAGAGAGGGGTGATTTGCAATCCAAGTGGACCTTGGGCATGTACTCTATGTAGACAGTTGAAGCTATACCAGTTTGTGATAGTGATGTGATCCATAGTATGAAGGCAAGTCCGGGGAATGATCCATTGATCGTTGAAAAAAGGCCTACGACTAGGTCGTTAGCGAAGATGCTTAAGGAAGTGATGGGACTACTTGCTCAAGTCACGGTGGATGAAACATTGATCATGGCAAGCAAGGAAACGAGTTTCATGTTGGACTCAGAAGAAGAGACGAGATAGATCAACTTGTTTCAAGCAATGAAAAATGGGGCTGAAGAGTTGGCCTATGCAACCCCATAGTGTATCTATACATGCGGCCGCCTACAAACATATCGAGACCAAAGATCGAGATTCGTGTTGGTCTATGCGACCGCATTGATTAACTCTATACAATCATATAGATTCAAAAAAAAGAATAGAATGTACCATCAGAAAAAGTATTGACAATGGTCTTTTTAATGCAAGGAAGCAAACCTATAGCTATGAAGGCTTGGGACGGCATTTATATCCACCGACATTGAAAGGGCTATAGGCGTAAACATGTCGGCATGGAAGCTCTCACATCGCAGGTATTTGCTGCAATCTGTGAATTCAAGGCGTCTCTGCCATACCAGTGAAAACTGAAAAGTATACCAAAGAAGTTCAATGGCAAGTCGCTGTTGAAGCTTTTGAGCATAACAAATCAAAGCCGAAGACAGATCAAGGCTTTTTTACCAAAGCGATAAACGAAGGGCCGAAGGATGGAACGTGCAAAGTCCATCATCGTGCACATGTCGTGTGACCCGTTGGTCCTAAGCAATTTCTTGATCGAAGCGATCCACCTAGAAAGAGCTCTCCTTTATGTTAAGGGGCACTAAAATGGAACTTCGATCAAATGCTGGTATCAAATACTTCCATTTTTTAAATACCAATTCTTTCTTTCCGTGAACTTTTCTATTGTTGAAAGCCAAAGAAAAAGGAGAAACTGAGAATTGAGTTGGAAAAACCCGCAATGAATCCATCTACATAGAAAGGAGAAAGAAGAAAGGAAAGGCTCAATGTTGAATTGAGATCTTATTAGTTCGGTAAATATCGAGTCTAGTCAAAAAGTCACGGTAGATGAAACATTGATCATGACAAGCAAGAAATGAGTTTCGTGTTAGACTCGAAATAAAAGACAAGATAGATCAATTTGGTTCAAACAGTGGAGGACGGGGCTAAAGAGTACCTATGAGATCACATAGTAGATCTATACAGACATACTAAGACCAAATACGAGATTCATGTTGATCTATGCGACAACATTGATTAACTCTATGCGGCCGCATAGAGTATTTTGGGTGCAAATTTTTCAAATTCCGTGAAATCTCCTATTTATATTAATTTTATGGTATCTTTTAATATTTTTAGACTTATATTCCGTTTTAACTAGGGTTTTTATGAGTTCCTTACAAATAGAACTCATTCTTTTCATCGTAAAGAATTAACTTTTGCAAGCTATTATTGAGAGGCATAATTGCTTTCAATCTTTGTTCTTTATTGAACTGATTTTTTTAACTTATCAAGATTTAGTTTTTATGGCGTTTAAAACAATCCCAGTAAGATTCTCGAGTTTTGTGTTCATGGGTCAACATATTATTGCGGATTGTGTTGGTTCTTTGATTCAATATTTTTTGGATCAAATTCTAGACTTTGATTTCTTGGCTTACTTAGGTTAAATCAATCTTATGTGAGTTTCATAACTGCTATTATTACATGCGTTTGCATCAGATGGGCTTTATTATCCTAAATTGTTGATACTGGTAGTGGTTCTTGCTGCTTTGTTTCTCGCGAGAGGATCAAAGTAGCCCAAGCCGTTACTTCTTATATTGTGTTGAAATCAGCAATGTTTTAGTTATATTTCACGGATATTCTCTCTAGTTATTCTTGACGATATCAATTAATAAAGAATAATATTACTTGTACATAAAGGAGTTACATGATTGTTTACATATAAATGAAAGGATATTGCTACTTGTACATGAAAATAGTATTTAAGCGATTACTGAAAATGACTTGAAGTGAAAAGATTTGATGAAAAAATTGATCTAATTTTAAACTGGCAAATGGTAAAGTGTCATGTGGGCATTATATAATCTATTATGTAAACCTTGATATACATGTATCAATATCCTAAATATAATGTCAAAAAGAGAGTAAAGAAATTTTTTGGATATCGCTACTTCCATCCACACTTTTTATATATACATCCACTTTGAAAAATAAATTTTTTATATATTTCAAATCCTATGTAAATTTACTTAAATAGACATAAACAGAATTAAATAAAAATACATAACTTTAAATTGATCCACTAATTTTTATTTTCATTAAATTATCATAAATCTTTTTTTTTCCTTCTTTTAGAATTTATGTTTAACTAGAATCCTAATAGATTAAGAAAAATTACATGAATATAATCATAGGTGACGGGCGTGGCTCCAAATTCACATATAGTAATGAAGATTAGCTGAAAGACATTATTAATGTTTTAAGGGAAGATCTATGAAATTTTCATGGCGGCTAAAGTTTTGAAATATTAGCCAAAAGTTTTCAGATTACAAATCTTCAGTATCTTCAACATACAAAGTTAGTAAAATTTTGCTTACTTAATTAAACTTTATTCTTCTTTCTTTTTTTAGCCTTTGTTATTCAGAACATTCTAATACTCAGAATTTCAATAGACAGAATTTAGTGAACAATGGAAGAGACGTCGTTAGAGAAAAAATGTACAGACATAACAATAATGAAGAGAATTTTGAAAGAGTAAGGATTATCTTTTTATCGTGTTTTATTGTTTGATTTTTTCCTATCGCATTAGACATTAATGAGTTTTAGATTTTTTTCATCTTGGTTTTAGGGATCATAGCAAATATTCAACATGTCTTAAAAATGTAACTATGTGATGTGGGTTAGGACCATATTTGAAATTTGAAAAGCCTTGACTAATTAATTACACCCTCCAAATGGATGTTTTGGTAAAATATTGGTAAATCTTGAACGATGGTTTGCTAACATTGGCTTTTATTTCATTTGGAAATTACGATGAAAGAGTTTATGGTTTTAGGGATTGTGTGAATCTATAGTGTTAAGGATGCATTTAAAATGGGATGAATATATAAAATTCATGTGGAGATATAGTATTTAAATGAATGAATTTATCAATGACAAGATTGTAATATAACGTGGATTTAAATAGTATTTTTTTAAATTTTAAAATTTTATTAGGGAAGAATTTAGAGTGGGATGTATATATATAAAATGTGGATGAAAATAGCGGTACCCAATTTTTTTCTTTTATTTGATTGAAAAAATTTCGATTCAATCATATCTCATCACATCATGTATATGTAAACTATTATATACATGTAGTACAACCAATTAATAAAATTACTTTGTTTTAAAAAAAAGACTCTTAAAATTATTTTTTTACTAGTCAAATATTATATTTGATTACAAGTGATGCTATTTAGACTTTTAGTTTGGTTGGGATTATAACTTTAATTTATGTGAGATTAGATGATAGGTTAAAGAAAAGATGAATTAAATATCTTATTTATTTGTACTTTTCATAATGTCACGTTAACATTATTTAAGTTGTTTAAATAGCGTTACTATTTAATTACACCTGCTACCTTCAATTTATGTGATATTAGATGATAATTTAAATAAAAGATGAACTAAATATCTTATTTATTTGTACTTTTCATAATGTCACGTTAACATTATTTAAGTTGTTTAAATAGCGTTACTCTTTAACTACACCTGCTCACAATGTTTATTTACTTTTTATTGGGAGATTTTTCTATTTGGCCTGTTACTATTCTTTTTTATGGAAATGTCTATATTACCTTTAATGAAATGATTCTTCCTATATTGCAACATATATCCTAATCTTTTGAACATTTTATCTTCTGTTTACTCTATTTTGGATATTTGAGTATAAAATCATTATATGATCTAATAATTAAGAATAATCCATAACATATATATCATATTTTCTTAATAAAATACCATATTCTTCAAATGGTAAATTTGTATTTTTTAATTGAGATATAATATTCTTTATTTTTTCTAACATTCTTTCTAATAAATTATCTAATCCTTCAACTGTATATCCTAGCATTTATCAAAATAATCATCATGCAATTATTCCTACGATTCTTTTAAGACCTTTAAAAGATTCATTCTAAGTTTAGCAAAAGTTTAATAGTTTTACCTTAGATTTGATCTAGACTTGTATTCTTAGAACCGAGTGACCTTCGAGTTCTAAATTTGTAAAATGCTTCTTTCAACGGCCTTATGCCTTCACGGAATTGTTACTATTTTAGCTACCTGCTCTCTCTGTATCAACTTCTAAAGAATAAAATTCTAGACTTCTGTTAAAAAAAAATCTCTTTTTGCTAAAATAAGAAGAAAACATTTTATTAGATCTTTCAAGAATCTATGGGAAAATGATTTAGAAACTCATATTGATATCAAAATATTGAAATTTTATTTCTATTAGGATTGATACAAGACTTATATTTGGAACAAAGGGATTTTCAGAAAAAATGGTTTTTTAAACTAAGAATAGGCTATTGCTTACAACTCGAGAATTCAAGATAGGATGAGATGATATTCTTCTATGGTAATGTCTCTATTTATACAAGTTTTTGAGACTCTATTACATCATTGAATACATCAGCAAGGCACACTTGCCTTTCTATTTTCTTCCTTGGGCCTACATCTTCACATGCTGGTTCAACTTTTCTATCCAAAGAGCATCTTTTTCTATTATTGCTCTTTATCTCTAATGTCTTCACATGTAGTATTATTGTCCTTCATACACCTTTGTCAAAAGGTGCTTTGTCTTCTTCTTTTATTTCTTCACATGCAGTTGGGGCATTTCCTTAGCTAGCAGGATTCTTTTATGTATATCAAATCTTGTAATATAATCTTTTAAAATTTCTGATTTTGCATATCCTTAATTGGATACCGACATCCAATTTTCATATTGGCACATGCACGAGAATTTTTTATCAAACAAATTTTTGGCAATGTTGTAGATGACTTTAATTCCAAGTGCTCTTCTATGTCTGATCCATGATTTTGTCACTGTTGAGACTTTTCTATTATTTTCTGTAACATTAATTTGGAAATTGGCTACAACATATCCAATTGAGATTATGTGTTCAACTGGATAGTAAACAACTCCATCATATTCTGGACTAATTGAATAGAATTTTAAAAATATCTTTCTCCCCTTGGCAAATCTGGATACTTCCTTAATGAAGATTTCATCAAATTTTGAAATTTTAATAAAATCTTTTCCTAGATAAATCAAATTCATGAATCCATAGTCTGTCATGATTTTTATAAATGAAGGGTCACCTCCTTCCATGGCTGTTATTCTGAAATAAACATTATTTTCCGGAGAAATGAAATATGAATCACTTATTTTTATTTCATAAGCGATTTTGACTATTTCGACATATTTTCCTTCATTTGGATCTAAAGAGATTTTATTTTCTTGGTCTATGATACTGATTGTTTTGGTATCTCTTTTATCTTCATGTATCATAAATTTCTTGGTTGATGATACAGAAATGGAATCTCCTTTATTATCAGTTGGTATGTTGTCACGTCTGGGTCCACTGCTGCTTCCAATTGTCCCTGTTTGGTATTGATTTGGAAAACTCATTTCTGAGCTCTTTGGTATATCTGTTTCAAACAATATTTTTTTTAGTTGTGCTGCAATAGCATTAATTTGATTTTTGAATTCTATGGCATATTTATGATGTTCAGTAGTGATATCCAATAGTATTTTCATATTTGAGTTGAACATTTTTGAGATCTGGGTTGCTCCAGAACTTATATCTTCAGATTTTTCTTTAAAAAAATTTATCCTTTCTTGTATGTGTAGGATGGATTGATATAACTCCATGGCATTGACTTTATTCATCAGCAAATTCTATGTTTCTGCTGAGAAAATTTGCAAGAAAATTATTAACTCTTTTAATATGGACTGTATCAAAATTATAAAATGCTAAATAAACTTGTCATCTATGAAGCCTTCTGTATTGTGGTTCTGAGGGTAACTTATTCCTGACTAATCCTGCAACTTGAGAATTATCAGTTTCAACAATAAATTTCTTGGATAATAAAAACAATGAGAACTTTTTTATTCCTCTAATAATCGCTAGTAATTCTTTTTCATGAGTAGTATAATTTATTTCTACTTGGTTAAAGGTTCCAATTGAATATCTATAAATTTCATTTAGACCTGTTTTTAATATTGATGTCCAATATTTATTTGAGGCATCAGTATTAACAATCAAATTATCGTTTTCATCTAGTAACCTTAATTTTGGTAAATTTTTACATTCTTTTTTTAATGATTTAACTATTTCTGTACGTTCTTCATTCCATCCCTTAGTATTTGTTTTTCTAAATAAAACTTGGATTTTATGTCTTTTCTTAGAAAGATTTTCAATAAATCCTTCTGCATTGTTTAAACATCCTAAGAATTTTTGTATTTGCTCTTTGGATTCTAATTTATCTGGAAAACTTTCTATCTTTATGGATTTATGGGTTTGTAATTTTATTCCCCTTTTATCTATTGATAATCCAAGAAATTCTATCTCTTGTTTTTCTAATATAGATTTCTTTTTATATAGTACAATTCTTTTTTTTTTTTTACATTCATTAATAAATTGGATTAAATGATTTCTATGCTCTTCTTTACTATTAGAACAAATTAATATATCATCAATATAAACTATTAGAAATTCATTAAACTTTTTAAATATATTATTCATCTTTCTTTGGTATATTTGTGGTGCATTTTTCAAACCAAATGACATAACTAACCATTCATATTTTTCTTGAGGTGTACTGAATGCTGTATATTGTATACTATCCTCTTCCATTTTTACTTGCCAAAATCCCGATTTACAATCAAATTTAGAACAATATTGTTTTCCTTTTACAAGATTTATTAGTGTTTCTTTATTTGGTAGAAAGTAACCATCAAATTTCGTATATTTGTTTAATTCTTTATAATTTATAACCATTATAGTTTTTCCTCTAATTTGTTCAGAATGTTTCATAACCATAAAGGCTGGACTACTATGAGGTCCATTACTAGGTCTAATAATTTTTTTGTTCTAACAATTCTTTTATCTGATTTTTAAATTCTTGTGTATCTTCTATTGTATACATCATTGGTCTTACTCTTATTATAACATTTTCTGTTAATTCTATTTTGGCTTTTGGGTGATGTGATTTCCAAAATAATAATAGATTTTCTCCATAAACATTTTCTAATTGTTCAATGATTTTTTCTATATTTATTTCTATTCTTGTTTTTAGAACCTTTTTATATAACATTTTTTTATTTTTTATTTCATTATTAAGAATTGATTTTTTCTCCCATTTATCACCACGCTGGGCTGGCTAAACTCTAGAAGGTTTAAATTCCCTAGGAATTTTTAATAAGTGTGCACAAGGTATTTGTAACATTATCATATAATTATTTTGTTTATATTATTGAAATTGTTGTATGAAATTATTTCCTAATAATATATCACATTCTAATTTATCATATTTATAAACTTTATTTATTATTACTTGTTTACTTCCAAAAATTATATTAATTTTATCAGCACTATTAATTATTTAAGTAATTTCTCCTGTAACACCAGTTATTTTTATATTACTTTTATTATTCCATTATTTTATTAAAAAAAGTTTAAATATTGTTATATCACTTCCTGTATCTATTAAAGTATAAGTTGTTTTATTTGTTTCTACAATAGTAATTTGTATATACACAACTAATCGAAAACTTATCTGATTATTCATCTAATTCTTTTTACATAATGTAGTTTGTCTATTATGAACAATATATAATCCTTCTCTTTTTATATTATAATCTTCCAATCCATTTAGAAAACTCATTCCTAGAAGTATATGGGGATTTATATCCATACTTTTATCTATGTAATATGGTACTAAAAGATCTATTCCTCCTATTTTTATTGGTACTTTAACCTCCAAATCTGTTATATGTACTTGTCCATCAAAATTTACATACTTATATGGTTCAGTTTTATGAGTTATTAGTCCTTTGTTTCTAATCGAAGTTATATGACATTCACTAGCTCCTGTATCTATTAATATATTTGGTCTATTTATATTTTCTCTTCCATTATAATATTCTCCTTCTATTTTGATATTTCCAGCATTTCTATATAATTTTACTTCTTTTATTTTGTTGATTTCTTTTAACTGGTTTTTATTAGGTATTTTAAAACTTTTTAATCTTTTAATTAAATTTTCATCCTTAAATGTTATGTTATTAGAACATTCTCTTTCATTTAATTTTGTTATTTCAGGTTTATTTTTTACTATTCTAAATTCATAATCTTCTGAAATTAAATTTATTTGTTTATTTGGTTCTATTATTTTACTAATATCTTTACATTCTTTATGAACTTCAATATATGGTTTATTGGAATAAATATTCCCATAATTAGAATTGGTAAATGTGTATAAAGCTCTATATTCTATAGTCATAATTTGATCACCTGGTTGCATATCTCTATGAAGCTTGAAATGTAATCCTAAAATTTCATTAAAATTTCTATCTTTCAATGATACACAATATTTCGGATAACATGTAAACATAATTTTTTGATATGCTAAATTTCCTTCTATTGTTCCTAAATGACTATCTTTTAAGTTTATTATTCTTCCATCATGTAGAGTTATGGTTAAGGGTGAATTTATCCATTCTCTAAATAGTGATTTAAACATTATTTGTATTCCTACTAAATAAACATATTGAATTTTTTCACTTTGTTTTTTACTAATCTTTGTTAAACGTTCATCAGCTGTATTTTTTGTTAAAAGATTTAATTTATGTTGCCCATAAGTTGTTCTTACATCTATGATTTTTTCTATTTTGTGATATTCATTTATTGCTATTCTTTCTCTTTTCCAAATTCTATCAAAGACTTCCCATTTTCTTATTTTTAAATCTAATGATAATTTTTGCAATTTTCTAAACTTGTTATTCTCAAAAGCGACATTTAATTCATATCCTTATATTCCTTCATATTCGTGTATATTTATATTATTACTTTCTATTTCTTCAATTTCTTTATTTAGATCCTGATTCATCTTCTTCTGTTTCACTTATATATACTTCTTGATCATAGTATTTTTCAGTATATGATATTTCACTTAATTCATCTTTTATTTCTAAATATTCTTTTTGTAATATTCTTAATTTTCTTTTATCACAATTAGGGTTTATATGACCTATCTCTCCACAATTCCAATATTTACATTGGCTTTTATTTTTCTTATAATTCTTATTTTTCTGTTGATTATATTGGTTATTTTTCTTTTATAATACCTTCTTCTAGGTTTTATATATATTTTATTAAAATTTTTAAACTTTTTATTTTTAAACTTTTTTTTATTAACTATTCTTTCAGGATTACATCCCCATTGCACAGGGGTTTCCATATCTTCACAACATATTTTAGTTAATTTTCCTGATTTTTTCATTAATTGTCTTTGTTGACATATATATGTAAGTCTTTCAAATAAAAAATTTATTCTTGAACCTAAAGTTCTAGATATTCCAGTATTATCTCTAACATATTTTTTCAAATTCTATTTTAAAATATATTCCCCATGAACCTGGTAACTTATTATAATACATGTTTTGGCATACTTCTTGATTTTCGTACTATAAAATTGAACATGATAGTAATTTTTAAATTCACAAGTATATTCCTTAATTTTACACATATCACATATTGTTAAATTTATTAATTTTATTCTAGCATTATCTTTTTCTCTTATTGATTATTTTTCAGCATTTCTTATCCAATTTTCTCCTAAAAATTCATTTGAAACATATTCTACTAATTTTTCTATATCTTATGTATCTGATTTTATTATTTCTGTTTGTACATTTCTTTTTATTAATGTTTTTGTATCATTGCTTATTCCTTCCCACAAATTCTTAACATCTCATTCAAAGAATACTATTAAGAAATCTATTCTTCTTTCAGTACTTCTCAATGTGTCATCTTTATTATATAAAAAGAATAATATCATCGAATCTGCCCAAGTTAATAAGGTTTTTTTAGTATCTATTTTACAATTTAAATCTAGTTTTGTTCCTCCATGATTAATTGGTTTATCATAATTATCATTTAATTCAAACCTATTTTTATATTTATTTCCTTTAGGTGGCTGTCTATCTCTTACTTTATCATAAAATTGTCTATATGATTTATTATATATGAGTGCATAACTTTCATCTGTATTATGTAATTATTGTTTAGAGGTTCCTGCTGGATTAGGTCCTCCTCCAGTATTCATTAGAACTTGGTATTCACTTATATCAGTTATGTTTAATTGATCAAAATTTTCTATTAGCAAATCTAACTCTTCATTCATATTTATCTTCTTTCTCTTCTATTTTTTATTTTCCTAATGATTTTTCTCTAAATTCTTCTTCTAATATCTTTGGTAATATATTTTTTCTAAATTCATCATCCATACTCCCTGTTTCTATTACTATATTTTCTTTTTCTATATGTTTCTTTCCTATTCTAGTCATTTATTTTTCTATAAGTTCTTTATCTATTTTCTTATTTTTATTTTTATTCTTATTATTTTCTTTTAATTCTCTAATCTCAATTTTTAATATATTTATATCATTTCTTGTTTCTTTTACTTCATTTCTCAATTCTTGTACATCATTTATTAATATTTTTATTAATGATTTTAATTCTTTCATATATTCATTTATTGACATCTTAACTTTTTCTTATCTCTAACTCATAAGTTAATTTGCATATTTTATCTTCTTTCTTATCTATTATTTTTCTAAATCTTCTCTCAACTATTTCTGGATCTACTAATTCTTCTTTAACTATAGTAAAATATTTGCTCTCAAGTCTTAGTGTTTCACATTTTAGTTTTGTTAATTGTCTACTATTTGGTATTCTCATTCTTTCTGGTATTAACATTATATTGCCTATTTCTTCTTGTATTTTATCCATTTTTAGAAGTAATTTATTTAATTTTTGATGAGTATTATCGATTGTGTTTATATTTTTCTTTATAATATAAATTATTTTCTTCATCTTCATATATATTAATAATTTTTCATATATATAAATATCTTTTATTTTCTCTATTATTAATTTTTCTAATATTTGTTCCTTTATTTCTTTAGAAAGTTCTTTAATTATTGTCAAAGTCATTATTTTTAATTTATTATGAATAGATTTTAAAAATATATAACTACCTTTTTCTTCTAAACACCAATAATTATCTATTTTTCTTATTTTAATTTTCATGATCTCTACGACTCTGATACCAATAAATGGGGGTATTACTTAGAGCGAACATAAATCAAATAAGTCTAATAAATCAAATAACATAAATAGGGGTGCTACATAAATCAAATAAATCTAATAAATCAAATAAATTGGTAATCTATTAAAATTCATGAAGTATTTGATTTTTTAAGGACTAAATTGAAAGATTTCTATATTTCATCAATTTATTATGTAATATTACAAAGAAATATTTTGGGTATTAAAATTAGCCAAACGCAAAAATGGCCTTTCCATTTGGGTCATTTCCTATTTCCCCTTTTTATTACACGTTCTTTGGGACTCGGTACATAACTTTATAGGAAAATCGCAGCGTTCAAGGACAACGATAATGTCCAATGAAATCATCAATGGAGATCACGCTAGTACCGTATGAAAGAAGGACGAATTCTGATGAAACGGAACGCCACTGTTATCCCTGGAAGATCTTATCTCAAATTCCAGGCCAAAAAATTCGATTTTGATTCTGGGTTCATATCGAAAATTCCTAAAGATATCGTTTTTTTGTTCTCTTTTTAGCAATGTGGGTTTACTGAATATTTTCTTTTCTTTTTTCTTGAAAACCAGGGAAAGGTGATAACTCCGTCAAGGGTTTAATGGAGACAGTTTGGATCAATACGATGTATGTTTTCTCTTTCATTTGTTTTATACAAAAACTTTACTGTGGATTGTATATTAGCGTGTTTCTTTTTCTCTCGATTTTGTTTTTAAATTTCGTGCTGTTGTAAGATTTTGAAGTCTTGCTTATGTTAATTTCATGTGGGTTGTTTGTAATTTGTAAAAAAAAAATTATTAATGGCGTCGTATTAGCTGTGTGATTGATATCTTATGTATGAAGAGTAATATGAGTATAAATTTGAGTATTTTTTTCATAGAGTGAGATTTAAGTTAATGATCTTGTTGTGACCTTTTATTTTATACTAGATTAGTTCATCCTGTAAATAACTCAAGTTTTCCTCAAGAATTCTAGTAAATGTCGATCTCGTGAGCATTAACATTAGTTATTTTGCTCTTATCATTTTTAGAAGGAACTCTTCATATTCTCTTCATAAATTTTTTATAATATTAGAATTTTGGCACGTCTTCTAATAGTTAATACACAATGTAATTCCGGTTATGATTATGGTCTTCCTGGAAATTTTTGTTCTTTTTAACCATATTCGTTCCATGTTGCAAATATCCAAATTCTGGTGACTTCTTGTAAATCGGAATCTCATGACCATTTTAATTAAATATTTTGGCCGACTTCTTTAAAAGAAACTCCTCATTTCCTCCCATTACATACCTATATCATGATGTCCAATTGAAAAATAGGAACCCATGCTTAGGCAGTAGGTTACTGAATATACATGTTTACAAAGACGTCTGATAGAATAATTTTGTTAATTACAGATAAACAAGATGAACTCTCCTTCTCTCCGTTCTTTTCACGGGGTGGGGTTGCATCTAAAAGAGAGTTTGAGGACTTCAGTAGTTTTAGAAATGATTGCACTCATGTATAGAAGAGTCTTTCAGGACGTGACTAATATGATCAGATTCATCATAAGTATACTCAAGGAAGTGACAAGCACACCGTCATGAACAAAAAGTTAAAAAAGTCATGGAACACAAGCACCCCTTGGCTCAAGGGACTAGAAAATATTTTTCGTTTTCCCCACTTTATCGGCCATGCACGCTTCCTTAACAAACTCTCAAGCCTCCTTTGCGCCACCTTCCTTATAGAAGTCTCCAGATTGACCTCGAAGGCCGAATTCTATATGGAGAATGCTGTAATAATAATTGAGCCGTGAGAGACTTTTTCAATTCTTGCAAAAGGAAGGTCCTGTTGATAGAGCTAGCCGAGGAGGCAATACTAGTTATCATGTGAGAGAGAGAAGTCAAAGAGATGCCTGGCCCCCTTAAAATCCATTACCTAATAAGGATGTATGCCGATGACTTACTACTTGGAATCGTGGGTGCCGTAGATCAGACCTAGCGGTAGACTGGCGGGCCATGCCTAAGTTCAGATCAGACTAGACTCTTTTTCGTTTGAGCTGCTCCCATGCACGTGGACTGGAAGATCTCACTGGTCATGGACTACACTAGTGCGTAGAGATCTTCTTGGGACGGTGAATGGGAAATCATTAGGGAAAGCTATCTTTCAAATATGATATTCCAGAGTTTGACTATTTTAGATCTCAGTGCATGAAGGCCATATTGCTAAATGATACTCCTCCCTTTAAAGGCATGTGGCATTTATTTATTTATTTATTTTTTTGGCAAGATAATGCTACACATGCCTTTAGTGGAGAAAAGGAGAAGGATTCCTTCTAGGTTCTTGTTCTTCTTTTTTGCTATCTTTATTATTTGCTAGATTCTTTTATTACGTGCAACTTAAAGACAAGTACTGCTTCATAGTTTTCTTAATTGCATTTTCTATCCCGTTTGGACAGCATGATTTGCTTTATTTATTTAAGCATTGTACTTCATAGGGCCAACCTAATTGAATATCATGATATTTAAGGCTGATGATTCATCTAAATAATGAGCTTAAAATTCTTAACTCAAAATAGGTATGAGATGTTATTTTTATTTGGGAATCTTACTCTGTCTATATCAACTCAAATAGCTCCTTTTACTTTTTGGTTGGCTTGAACATTTTAGAAGAGAAATGAAACTGAATTTGCATGGCTGGACCTGAATTTAGAATGTTGGACATGCAACCATGTGCAAACTACCTTTGCCATAGTTATTTATCAAATTTGTCATGTTAAATGGTGTCATTGTGCAAACAATGCAATTACCATCAAGACCTATGAATTCGATGACGTTTAACATATGGCGTGCCAAGTCAGTCATTTGCATGCATTTCCTATTTAGAAAATAAATTGTATAAAAGGTAATTAATAATTACATTGCAAAATAGTAAGTTTGCAAATTAGTAATCATGCAACAAAATTGTAATCTAGTACTGAAAATGAATGCAATATAGAATATATTTTTATATTCCACCCAATGGATGTCCTTTATTGAAAGAAAAATAGTTTAATACTCCAGCCCTGGTTTTCGGGGATTTCATTTTGATCCATAACTGAAAACCCACATCTTTCTTTCTATACGAAATTAGTTCGACCTTTTTTTGGCTGATTGAACACCAATATCGATAAAAAAAATCAAACCAGGTAGTGATCAGATGATCCTATCTTGCTTGTAGTTTCTTCTCATTTCTTGTTAGCATCCTTCATTTGCAATGGTGTTTTCTCCTCCTTCCCTTTTTTGGTAAAGGTTGAAAACAAAAAATTCCACAATACATTCTAAGCTAAAGGAAGAACCACTCCAAAACTTGAGGCCATCAATAAAAATCTCATGGAAGGCAAGACAAATGGCACAAACCACAATCGCCTCGATGCATAAGCCTCAATCTGTGATGCTTGGACTCTCCATTCCGACGGAGTAGTGTGTTGACACGACATGGTTATTACTGTACTGGATTCTTCAAGTTTCATTCGGACCCAGCAAGATATCTTTAGGAAATTTGTAGATTACCTTAGCGGCAGTTTGGTTGGAGATGGAAGATGTCTATAAGGGTCCGTTTGATTGCAAAAATGAAATTTGGGTGGAAAGAAAAAGAATTATAGGGAATTGAATTGTCTGGAAATTGTTTTATTGGGAATCGTCAATTATTGTGTTTGATTGGTATAATTTTTCACGTGGAAAATGTTGAAAAAAAAGTGTCTTTTGATGTTCGTTTGGCTTTATTTTTTATGAAAATTGTCAATATAAGGGATATTTATTTCTACAATTGGTCATAGAATTTGTTTTCATTGCCAAAAAAAAAAAATCAAATCAAATTTGAAAATCATTTGCATTTTGGCGTTCGTTTGGTTTTATTTTACATGAAAATTGTCAATTTAAGGGATATTCTCTTTTACAATTGTTTCTAAAATTTGTTCCCATTGACAAAAAAAAAAAAAAAAGGGGGAAAAAAAAAAA
>NC_036252.1:16652709-16664484 GCF_002742605.1 Olea europaea var. sylvestris | reverse complement strand
AGCCACAAAGATGGAAAATGGAATTGCATTTCCTAGTTCCATGGAAAAGAGTTGCTATCAAACATGGCCTAAAGAAATAGCAGGTTGGCACCGGCTGTCCTTGGTCCAAAATAAATCTGTTGGCTATTTGTATAAGTTCACTTGGAACCTTAAAATCGTGAAGAAGAAGAAGAAGACAACGACGGCAGGATTGAGAGAAGAGATTTGGGTTTAATTGGAGCTTGAGTCATTTTTATTGGGCTAATAGTATGGATATGGGTGGGCTTAATAATATGGATATGGATGGTTTAATTGGAGCCCGTGACATTTTTAATATGGATATGAGTGGGTTAATAATGTAATTGTTTTTACACCACACATATTTTAGTTTAATAAAATATTCAAATAATACAATAAATCATTTTTTTTTTCAATTCATCATTTTAAATTCAAAAAATACATCAATATCAAAGTAAAAATGAAATCTAAATAACCAAACTGAAGTTCGAAGACGAACTCACATACTCGTATCCGAAATTTGGACTCTTTTTAGCTATGTCCTCATATCCCATATTTTAGGAAATAAAAAATTCCGCACTTAGATACATACCTATATTCGATACACATACTTGAGTCCGAGTATCATAAGCCTCAATATTATTTAAGGGAAGTTATAAAGCTTCCCGTGAAGCTCGCCTCAAGATGCAAGCCTCATACAACTTTCAATATAATGGTTTATTTAGGAACATTGTCTATTTGGCCTAAGCTTTTTGGGCTATCTCTTTATAATTTAGAATATATTACGAGTTTTATAAATACATTTTTTCTTGTCTTTATACGAAAGGGAAGGAAAAGGACAATGCATGTTAGCTAGTGAAGGATGATGATAGTCATAATGAGAAACTAACGGTAAGGAGGAAGATTCCCTTAAAGTTCCTATTATAATTTTTGTTTGTGATTATTGACTTTTTTGAGATTTGATTAATTTAATTTGTATATTTTGCTAGTTAGATTTCTACTTTGTTGTTTCATTATGGATTTTTTAAGATGATTTATGACTTATTATGAGCATATTTTTTTATATTTATAACATTTTAAATATTTTATTGGCTTGTTGAGAGGCGTAAGCCACAAATTGCCTAAAAGCTTACTCCTAGCCTTACAAAGATAAAACTCCTTGTACCTTGTTAAGCTTTTTTAAACTATTGTCAGGAAGTTATGAGGGGATATAATTTAACAAGGAGGCATAATCCAGAGTTCTAGATTTAGGTAGATTTGAGACTAATTCTGCACTTTTAGAATGAAAGTTATTTTCTTTTTTTAATCTTAAAAGGTCTTAGAATTTTATGATTTGATACTTATTTAGAGTCGGTGGTATATTTGTCTTTTTGTTAATTGCCGGACGTAGGTAAATATCTATAGTTAATGGGCCTTATTTTGATTTGATTTACATTGCTTTCTTGCGAAGGAAGAGTCTTTGGTTTAAAATAGTTTTTAATGGATCTCTGAATTCCTTGTTAGAATCTTGCCAAGTTGGAAAGTCTTTGGTGTCTATATATACTCTTTTAATATTGTACTCTCAAGAGATTTGATCATTATAAGAATATGATATTGCCCACAAATGCTAGGCTTGGACTTATTTAAGTTAGGCAAAAATGGTCCCAGGTAGAAGCTCACTAAAAGGGCCTAAAACATATCTCCATTTTGAAGCCAGATAAAATTCGTAATAACTGAAAATGGCTTTGGGCTTAGTTACAAAAACACAAGAAAAAACTATTATTTTAATAAATTTGGGGTCGCCACATGAGTCTTTTTCACTTCGATTCATTAATACATCAGCTTCGCAATCCTTGACTACTAAAAAGACCAAGCATATCCCTTTGATGCATACTTCTTTTTCTTTTTCTACCCCCATTTGAACCCATAAATTCCTAAGAAAACGTCATTTAAGAAAACGTCATTTAGGCGCTTAGATTTGTCCGAAAATCGCGATTCAGTTTCCTTAAATACCAAAGATGCATGCTAGATTTCCATTTTACTTTTGAAACGACGAGATCCAAGGGTAAGATCTAGAAGTGGAACTGCCATTTTGATGTCCAGCCCTAGAAATCATCAGAAATATTTTGTTTTGCAGGTTTTTTGAGGGCTTAAGTGGATTCTCTTTCTAAAGAATCTTTTATGCATTTTGCTTAAACAATGGATAAATCAATTGAGATTCATGGTAAGTCCAATTTTAAAGATTTTGTAGTAAATTTTTTTGGCTATCTTTCACCACTCCGATGTGTCAGTGAACTTACCACGGCATATCGGGGTGTGTCAGTATCCGACTTGGACACTGACTTTTCGGCGAAGAGGGTTTATCATTTCTTCCTGGAAGATCTTTATTATTTTTGTTTCAGTTTTTACCTAAAGTTCCCAAATTCATAGAAAAGGAAAAAATAAATATCTTAAGTTTATTGCAAAATTTTGGTCTTCGTTAAATTTTTTACCATATATTTCTAGCAATTAACTTTTACAGTTTGGGTTGGCATAATCTATGTTGCTTGGACTCGGGGGCGGGTGTCAATTCGGTACATGTATAGGGGTCGAATTTTTTCTCTCTAAAAATCTAGCATGTGGCGATATAGCTAAAAATGATTCAGAATTAAGACATAGCTACTTGGACATGTTTTATGAACTTGAATTTATTTTGGAACTTATATATTGATATTTTTTTTTATGCAATTTATAGTGTGTGTGTGTGTCTATATATATATATATATATATATATATATATATATAGTGGCTATGCATTCTGTAGGATATTGCCGGTGTGGTATAGTAATCATGTCATCTGCTTGATGAGCTTTCTTTATGTTGAATTAATTTGGCGGGTTTACCCAGATGCCTAATGAAGAACGAGCTGGTAAGACATTTTAACGTTGCACAAAAACCACTAATTTATGTTCACCTAGCACTTATATGTGTTTGACTGAAAATAAAAAATAAAAAATTAAATTGCAACTTGTAATACTTCATTTGGTTTTCATTTCAAGTCTAGAAAAGTGAGATATTAATTAGAAATCATTTTAAATCCTTTACGATAATAACAAAAGCTATATAAATGATCCTTGTCTGAATTAAGGGATCTGACATGGATCCCTTAGTTGTGTCTACATGGGTACTTCCTCCAAAATGGAGAGTCCAAGCAACGTAGGCCATAATTCCAAATATGATAGTGGCTATTAGAGTGATTAAGAGCCTACAATATACTACACATGAAGCATGTTGATTAGGAGTACGTTGAGATCACATGGAAATACATGTTCATTAACCCTTTAGCTTCTAGTCTGCCAGTGAGTATTTTTGCTGCATTTATTTTTACTGATTCAACGTTTAGGCTAGGTGCCCACCTCTTAAGCTTGTATTGCCTTTTTTGCCTTTTAAGTATGAATAAATACTCTACTCACGACTGTTAAGAAGACTTCATGGATGTGTTTTATCTTAGTCTTTAAGCAAGGGGTGTTACGTTATTTTGTATTGTTTTGAATTTTATCAAAATTGAGACTCTAATTATGTTGGATTCGTTGACTATAAGCTTATCCTAGTTAGCGTCCAATATAATCTGGTGACGTCTTGTTTATACTTTAGTTTAGGCTAGAGTGCAAGTAGTCTTGGCATTCTCCTATATATATGCAATATGTGATCTAAGAAGAGAGGTTGAATGAAGGCTTGTGCGATGTGTTTCGACCCAGTTTGAGATTGTTTCCTTCTTTTCTACTTCCTCATCCTATCTTCATTCCAGCAACTCAAAATCTCTGCTAAAACATTTTGCATCTTTGCAGAAAGTTACAGAGCTCTTCTAATATGTCACAAAATCCTTCCTATGCAATTGAACTGTTCATTGGCTTTTCTTCTCGTGAGCTATTTACAACAAACTTTAAATTTACTTGATGTCAAATATGACAGCTCCCATTTCTCTACAAACTCTTTGACCAAACCGTTCTTGATTCAATCTCTTTTTTCAGCCAAATTATAACCTAAACAGCCAACCACCAATTCACTGCTTACTGTCCGCATCACCCATTCTGCTGTGCACGCAATAGAAACTACAATAAAATAATGGCCAACTTCTTCCAACCCTACGTACCTTCACTTGAAAATTTCTTGTTTTTTGTGACAATATATATACACTAGGCGCAGTTGGCTTACGCAAAGCAACTGCATGTTACAATTAATTAATTGGTGGATAAGTTCATGGTATATCCTAGGAATTAAATGATCGGCCTGTTAATTGATGTGTCATATCAATGTTGCTTAGTAGATAATTTCTATTATATATTATGCCCCGATTTGGCCCATATTTTCTAGAACTTATTTTTTCCAACCTCATTTCCAAATACACATTCTCCCAATAAAATAATTTTGCACGTGGATCATAAAATTTTCAACCTTTTAAACATTCTTCAAAAAATCTCACTTTTCAGAAAATCTATTTTCAAAAAAATCTCTATCGAACAGGGTTATATGTTTTCCCCCTAATTCAAATGGTGGAAATCAAGGGAACATTGTGGGATGATGATCAATTTTCACAAATGGATCTTTGACGTATATGTTGATGAATGGTGAAGATACGTGAGTATAATACATTGCTTTGCTTTTTGCAATATTAGGTGGAGACGAGAAGACAGAAAACAGTAAGGCACCATTTTCATGTATTCCCCATGGACAAAGATCTAGAGGAAGAGTTGCACAGAGGCAAACTGCTGAGTTACTTCATACGGCTGGTAACTTGATGACATCATCAATATTCTAAACGAGGGATTTGTATTAATTTTGGATCATTGGCTGCCTTATACCTCAATCATCATGACATGACATCCCTCCCCCCAGCACTCACACCCATGACCAAGTTTCATGTTCTTTGAGATGCCAAGCTTCTGCAGTAATGAAATTATTTATATTCAAAACTTGTTCATAAACTTCTGATATACATGTCTAAAAAGAATTCGCCTCTTAAGTTGTTCTGGACGGGAAAACGTATGAAAACTAACAAAGATATCTAATTTCCAATAGAACTGATATTAAGCGTAGGCATGTGGAAATAGCTTGACAATTTGTTCAGGTCCAAGGGAGTCTTTTGAAAGCACATTTTACTTGTATGTCAATTATGTGGGAAAAATCAGAGAGAAAATTGAAAACATATTTACTCGATACACTTTTATAGAGGCATATATTTACCTGTATCTTATGGATGTCTAGCTGTCTTGCTTCTAATATGGTCACTTCTTGTGGTATTTGTAATTTCTCTGCATGATTTAGTCGTCTGATACAATTTAGAAGAAGTTTTTTGCCATCACATTGAACTTGAGAAGTATTGCTTGTTGCTTAAGGATTCCAGTGCAGCCGGTTATTCCATGTAACGACCAGCCTTGCCCCTAATTGGGCAGGAAGTCTGATTATGTGGAAATGATTATGAAGATGTGAAATATTATCCATCTCGGAAGCTGTTTGGAAGATATACTGTCTCAAGTCCTAGTCCAACCTCTGTCTGTTTTAAATTGCAGCCAAATATAATTCTACTGACACATTGCTGATACGCTATTCTCTTTATTGAACCTTTCGTTTTCTACATTGAAAGATACGTTAGATTGTTGGCCTATCTTTGTCTTGTGTTGATGATCAACGCTGAATCTTTAATATGATGTAACTTTAATATGATGTAAGTAACCATATGTGCCGTCATCAGTGGGATTCTCAAATTCAATTAATGTTAATTGTCAAAATTTGTAGTAGAAGGGGATTATGGAGAAGCAGATGTGGAAAAACTCCAAAGTCCATGCAAATGTCGAAAGAGAAAATGTAAACATAAAACTGATTCAGATGATTTGGAATATATTCCTGTCCATCGTTCTTTTCGTGCTAGTAGATCAAGGAGGGGTTGCAATACAACCTCCAACCTGCGAGGGAAAATAAATGATGAATTATTCGAGCGCTGCTTTCTGTAAGTTCTATTCTATGCATTACTCTCGTAATTTAAAGAACTGCCCAGTATTTTGATGTGCTATATATTATATGAATGAAATTTGGAATATGTAGGAAAATATGGGAGGATTCTCCTGAAGAGAAAAGGAAATTGTTTACGTATATGGAATGCATATGGTTTTCCATGTACACAACTGATCATTATAGAAAAAGGGTGCTGACGTGGATTAAGAGAATCAATGTATTCTCAAAAGAATATGTTTTGGTTCCCATTGTTTTATGGTACGTGTTCTTTCAAGTATTTTTTCATGCAAAATTTATACTTATTACCTTGCATTGGCTGACTGGGATGCCTTTTTGTTAGGTCTCACTGGTATCTTGTTATCTTTTGTCACTTGGGCGAAACTTTAGCGTCAAAAACTAGAACTCCATGCATTTTATTGCTGAATTCACTGCGGGAACTGGATAATGGGCTCGAACCTCTAATAAGAAGGTATTTTCTAAATGAGCAATATAGTTTAAACTAAAATTTATTTCAATATGTTTTTTGCATGTTTATTATTTCCTTCTGCAGGCTTGTCTTAGACATATATGAAACAGAGGAGAGGCCGGTGGACAAGAAACTAATGAAAAAAATTCCTCTCTTGGTTCCTAAGGTAACGTTGCTCTTCATATTTATTCTTGATACGTTATTTGGACTAGACAATTTAACCGATTGAACAAGCAAATTTCAGGTTCCACAACAGACAAACGGTGAAGAATGCGGCATTTTCGTTCTGCAATATGCAAACCTATTCTTAAAGAATGCACCAGAAAATTTTAGCGCTTCTGCTGGCTACCCTTACTTCGTGAGTTCTTTTTTCATCTTTTGCCAGTATCCTCAACCAATGCATAGCATGTTTGTCTAAGCTTAAAATTTTATTTCGAAGTAAACAGTTTTGAAATTAACTTTGACAGTTGAGGGTTACTTTCAATAAGAAACTTTTCGCTCAAAAATAAGGTTTTTTTTTTTTTTTTAACTACCTTTTACTTTCAAACGAAGCTCCCCATCCGGTATTGGGTCTTCGTTCAATCCTGTTGTACTGACATTATCTTTTGTGCATTGCATACGGCTCTACTATAAAATTGACCCTTACCTTCGCAGAAACTAATTAGCCACCAACAATTGCAAAGAAAGCATTGATTTTCGGTCTAAATATTAACTTATCTAAATTTGTGAAGGGCAGAAAGCTTTTGCTCATTTAACTTTTCCAAACATGCTCTTTTAGTGTCTTCCATAATAATGGGATGTCTCTTGTTCTGGATGCTGCAGATGAAAGAAGACTGGTTCGGTAAGGAAGAAATAGAGGGCTTACATAAAAGACTGGAGACAGTTGAGGCTGAATTTAGCAATGCTGATGAATGATCTTCCGATCTTCTGTAGACATTTACAATCATATCCTAGTTGATCATGTCATCTAGATTGTAAACTGGATAAACAGACAGCGTAGTTTGATCATGACTGATAAAACTTTTGTGTGTATTAGGAGCAACCTTGGAACATGTATGCTTTTGTGTTGTGTGGTGTTTTGTCTGAGAACTAAATTGGAAATATTGTGTTTTCATCTTGTGTGAAGGCACTTGCGTGCATAAGAACGAGTGTGAATTGTGCTTTATGCACGATTATGGTTTATATTGCTGGATGTTTATTTATCTACCACCAAGCAGATGGTAGAGAATATAACAGCATAACTTGATCTGAATTTGATAATTGTGCTGCCGTATTGCTTTATTTTTCACTGTGGCCTTTTGGTAGTGCATAGTATTTTGAAAGCCATTTCTTGCCTGCTAGTCTGTTCGGCTAAGCTTTTTTAAACTTATAAGTTGATTAAACATCATTTTTATCCACACATTCTATAAGACAAACATCATTTTTATCCACATTTTGTAAGTCCCATAGCTTACGATCTACAAAAAACTTAAACAAATATTAACATCCGGTTTCTCGCTTTGATAATAATTGAGTTTTCTTTTAGTCATGGTTAGAATCAAATTGTCATGGTGCCTCTTGAAGTTTTGATGCGCATCATAAAAAATCCATTACTCTTACGACACAAGAAAAAGAAAATTTTCTACGCCCCTTTCTTGCGCCAAAGCCTGATAAGGCAAATAATCTTTCCCAGAATTATTTGTTTCCAACATTTTACATATTATTCAAGCGTTTCTCTTTTTAATATTTGCCATTTGTCTAATCGTTTAGAATTATTATATATACGTGGTTTGTTTAGACTATGCTATTATACAAGCAGAAAACACCAGGTTGTCAACGAAAATCAAATTTATCATATATTCATTCTAAAAAGAGAGATCGAGAATCTCAATAACCTAAACAGAACATAAGCATACCCCGAGGCTCTCTTGCTTTTCTGTCAGCAAGTACTCGAATAATCATTTTGGTGATCTCTGGTTTGCAAACCATGTGCTCCACAGAGTGTACCAAGCTAGCGTGTTTGGCTAGGCTTAAAAAGGTTTTTATTGGTCAATATTGAAAATAAGCTACTTATTAAATAGTAAAGTAAGAGTTACTATTAAAAAATTTAACTTTTCTGAACATGCTCTTTCAATTTACTTTAAAATACTTGAAATAAAAACCAGAAAACCAGATAGGATCATGAAGATAGTCTAATGTAAAAGAAAAACATAATTTCCATTTGGAATTGCAGGAATCATGAATTACATGTATCCCATTCAAATGTTGGTCTTGAAAAGGTCTCATAATCTAGAGGTCCATCAACAACACTATCAACATTCTGTATACCTTGCAATAAAGCAGGCTGAAAACCGTCGTGCTCTGAGGGCAGAAGTTTATACATTACTAGCAACCCAAGTGTGAATATGGCTTGAAGCTTTGTGGAGTCCCCATTTACCGAAAAGAACAGCAACATAGAAACGAGGAACATGTCTACGCAGAAACGCATGATACTCAACACGGTATCCATTAATCTCCCGTCGTTGCCAGCAGGAAAACCTCGTACTCTATACACAAATAGGAAGTTGTACTTGTCCACGACGTACCTATACCCAAAATAAGCTGCACCAACTGGAACCACGAGAGGCGCAAATGAAGAATATACAAGTGTAAGGGCAAATATGGTGAGATTGAATGCATAATATTGTGCAAAATCAAATGTCTGCTTTGGTACTGGCGAAGTTCTGCTGAATGGAGGATAATCAGAGAGATCATGTCCAGAAAAGTCTATTGCAGTTGGAGAAGAACCATTTGAAAATGCACTATTCCCGACCAAGATTTCAGATGCCCTTCCGGATAACAGAGGTCTCTGCAAGGTCTCTACGTCGTGATTTTGTAACTGATAATCTTCACTTCGTTCTGGTACCAGCTGCAGCATATCATTCTTTCGAAATTTCTGAAGTTTCTTTTTTATCCAAGGTATTGGAGCCAGTAGGTCAAAAGATATTCCCAAGAAAGTGCTCGTAATCAGAAATGCAAGAGACGAGAGGCATGATCTTGACAAAAAAGACGAGCTCATATATTGTTCGATTCGTCTGCAATCTTCACCGTCCAAATAACATCTGCTCATCTTTAAAATAGCACTCTCCAGTGATGACTCAACAAGAGCTCGCAAGAGAATGAGGTTAACTAGAAAAAAGCAAACCATCTTCAACAATGCAGCCCTCTGCTCACTTGACACAGTAAGATGCCGTTCAAATTTTGAAAGATAAGAAAGAGCTGACGGTATCACTAAGTACATGCTGATGAAAATCATAACATTAGGAAGAAACTGAAATATTATGGTCGCAAACCAGCTTGAACTCTGCAACCAAGTCAACCACATCTGAGCATGATCTATTGCTTCTGCATTAATAATCCGCGCAGCACTTGTTATGGCACCAATCACAGCCAGCGGAGAACTGAAGAACAAAAGCATCAACAGAAGGCACGTGTTTACAAAGACTCTCCGCAGTTTCAGTGAGAATTTCGAGGATCCTAAATGATTCCAATATATGTCACTTGCTAACGGAGCTCTCTCTACTTTCCATTGGTTCCTCTGTAGTTGCAACTCAACCAACGAGAAGAACCTCCCAATCCGCCTCCTTTTCTCGTTGCGAAAATCCTGAACTGCCTTATTAGCAGTGTAAACATCCTTAAACACGACAAATGCAACCCCAGCACCTCTTGCTCGCCCTTCTTTATAAGCTGCCATTTCCATCTCAAGATCAGCTCTCAACTCTTGCAACTTCCTCAGCTTCTCCTCGTCCGAGAAACCGAGTTCATCAACCACTCGATACCACAAATCCTTCAACCTCCTCCAAAGAAAATGCAGCTTCTGCCATACCCCCCTTTCTTCAGGTCCATCATCAACAAACTCGCCCTCACCCACCAGCCCCCGCGACTCAATGTTTGCCACCAACTTGGATATATTCTCCCTGACCTTCACCAATTCCGTTGCCAAATCATCCAATGCACACAAATCCATGGGCACAATCACTCTATAAATCTTACCAGGATACTTATGTTGAAAATAATCCACCAACGGAGCACTATCAAACCCTAAAGTTTTCGGAATCCCATGAACCATTATAGTAAAAATGGCACTTGAATTCGAGCTGGGCTCGCTTGGATTCCCGTGCCCATCACGAAACCTGGTTATTCTCAACCTACTTTCAATATCATTTATACCGTAATGTACCAAAAGAACAACTACAACAACGAAAATAAAGTGGACCCAAAGCAAAGGCGAACCTTTGTCAATATGATTTACGGTGGTCTTCGAGAATTGATCAGAAATTGGGGCTTTCCCGGCGTAGATATTGAGGGGGAGAATAAATGCAACTGCGAGTGTGGCAAGGAGGAGGAGGATGGCGGAGCTGCCGCCCTCGATTAGCAGGAACTGGGCGGCGTCAGCTCCACAGTGGTGCGCAATCTCACGGCTGGTGGCATGCCACACGGCGAGAAGCTTGGAGGCGATGGCAGTGGGGCCTGGCACGCGGCGGTGGTCGCTGCGGAGCTTCACAAAAACAAAGATCAATAGACAAGTGAGAGCCCCGATGATCGAGATGTTGAGCAGGTACTGGATGTTTCCATACCATGCGTCGTCTAAGTTTCCGCTGCTGCCGTCTCCGGAGGCCGACGGCGGCTGAGGGAGGGCGGCGTTTGCTATTGATGGAGACGATAAAGGTGGGCCCATGTGTTTAAAATTAAAGAAAAATTGGGGGTTTTTAATCATTAATTTCATAGTTACGATTTGTATGATGAGGTTGAATTGGGATTAAACAAAATTGACGTTCGGATTCATTTGTAGACACATGGGTTGAGAGAGAGTCTCGAGACAAGGGGTAGACAGAGAGAGAGACGACGGGGAGGAAGAGGACTGAAAAATACAATTAATCAAAGTGTTTGACCCTCCTAAGACAAAAATGAGGCAAGGATATGGGTGTACTCAATTAAATTTTTTAGAAATTTTAAGTTTTGTGGTATTCAAATTTTAATGACTTCTAGAAACTTTTGTAAAAATCTCTGGAGTACTAACTTTTAAGTAGAATGTACTCATATAAAATCTTAAAAATTGTTTCTCATTAATTACAAGATTTTGGGAGATTTTCACACACACACACACATTTCAATAGTTCTTTACTTTAACATTCTATGGATATGTATGATTAAAATTTATTTTTTTTCTATTAATTATAATCCATTTATCTTTCTTTCTCTATCTTGAAAGAAATCATTTTATATACTAATAGTGGTCAAATTGGCGTATTATTATTTATCTTTATTTTTATTTTCTATGAAAAATTAAATTGGATTCTTGTAGCATTTTTTTCTTTTTTCTA
>NC_036252.1:16598298-16648109 GCF_002742605.1 Olea europaea var. sylvestris | reverse complement strand
TGGTGTTAAGGCCATCTCCAACCACAACACCATTGCACCATTTTGCACCATTTTTTGGTGCAAAATTGCTCCAACCCAACACCAAACTTTGCACCATTTTGGTGCACCATATTCACTTTGCACCATTTTGCACCAAAATGGTGCAAGTGTAAAATGCCAATTTCGCCCTTATTTTACATTTCCCAAATAAATTTGTTGAGGGTATTTATGTAATTTGTGCTATATATTTTTTAATACAATAAATTATTATTTTTTTTATTAATATTAATAATTATTTGTGTTTAAAATAAATTTTAAATGTAAGACATAATAATTAATTAATTAATTAAAAGACGAAAATAATTTAAAATACATCAAACACGATTAATTATTTATTTATTTAGTAATTTATGTATTTCTGAAATAATTAAATAAATAATATTTCAAATAAGTAGATTATAAAGAATAAAAAAAGGGAAGAAAATGGTTAAATACTGTTCATTTGGTGTAATTTTTGGTGTAATGGTTGGAGATGAATTTTAGTTTGGTGTAAGATTTGGTGCAAAATTTGATGCAAAATGGTGCAAAATTTGGTGCTGGGTTGGAGATGGCCTAAGGTGTTAAGTAATTGTATAATTAGATTATGTAGTTAATAAACTAAGAAGTAAGTTTTGGTGCATCTTCTAAAAAGTTGACTCAATAATTGCATTTTTTTAAATGTGTTTTCTGTATTATATGACAGGTGGGGCATATTTGTTTCTGACATTGTATTGGATACTATTTTAGTTCTTCATAAAAATAAAAAAAATACCAGAAACATGTTTTCAAGATTTAGCACTCACGTTCTTTCGTAAATATTTTTGGAAATAAGGCAAAGAATCGAGTTTTATATTTCCTGACTTTTTGAATCCATATAGTGGGAAAAGACAGACAAGACATGGAATGAATGTACTTCTAAACAGGCTGCGTAAAAATGACAGCGTGAAGTGGAATTAATAATATCTTCAAAATTTATTGATGTTCTAATGGATCTGAGGCAAAAACTGAAAAAGTAATAAGCCAACTGACAAATGATATCCTTATGAGTTGTCATGGTACCACAGAACCGTGGAGTATAATTACTGGTTTTACTTATACAGTTTTGGTTTCCATATGAAATTTTTATCTTGATTCCTGTGTCTTGTGGACATATTGTTATGAGTCAGTGAATTGCCTTGGACTAATTCCTCCTTGAACTGAAGCTGCTTGCTTATCCCAATTATTCCATACCATTAGACGAGGCAAGATGAGCCACTTTCAAATGAAGGCAACCTTTGTTGATTGCTCCATAATATTTGCTGAGCATGTACATTGTCTTTGATAATCAGCATTCAGCATCTTACTTGACAATTTTTTCTGGTCTTCCAGTCTACAATTGAGCAGCAGAAGTTGCATGGATGTGGTAATTTGAAGTCACCTCGTAGGCCTACAAACATTCATAATCACAGAACAGGTCCCAAGCACAGCCTAAATGGCGTGCCTCCATTTCCCGTACCCTTTCCCTATCATCAACCAACTATCACACCAGTTTTTCATACTATGGTTCCGATGCCACACATGTCTGTCCCAGGATATGCATATCAGTTTCACCCTGGACCATTTGTGAGACCTGAAGCTCAATTGGTAAAATCCAATAGCAACACTACAGTACAAGGCTTTACTCCACCAGTAAATAGGGGTTTCAAGTCGTCGTCACGCTCTGATTCCTGGGACCATGATGCCAAGACTGGTGTAAGGAGACCTAGTGTGCAAGATCAAGGTGGCCAGTTGAATCCTTGGCATAATCAGCGACCAGTTGTTTCTAATAACAACTTTCATTTGCAGCAAACCATGGGGCCTAGGCCTTTCCCAAAGCCTCCATTTGTTGATCAAGCAGGCTTTGTTGATGGATCAAATTTCCCAGGTAGTAACATATATCTCAATATGAAGCCACCTTAATAAATGATAACGTATATTTTTTGTATTAAGATTCCACATTTTGTGATTATCTCTCCATCTGATTTCCCTTTTCCTTTGTTTTTCCCACCTGTTCCTCTTGAAGCAGTTGCTTATTTCCAATTATCTAACAAGGTGGTTGTCTATGGTATAGGTCCTCCAGGAGCTCTATATTATTTCCCTGCTGCTCATCCAGGCCCTGTTAGAGTACCTTATCCACCATTTGTTGTTCAATATCCTTTCAACCCTGGAGTGCTCATGCCACCCTCACCAATGTTAGCCTTGAAAGCTAACATCGTAAAGCAAATTGAATATTATTTCAGGTGAATTGCTTGAGAAAGATCTCACTATTAGCAATATCTTGGCCTTCCTTTTTTTTTTTTTGGTGAAAATTGACATCAGGCTAAATTTATTTTCCTGAAAATGTTTCATCTTGGAATTGTGGTCTCGACAATGAATTATTATGTTAATCTATTGATTGGATATATTTTTTTTTTATCTCTTGGAGTCTGGTTAAATTATTTTTGCATAATTGGGATTTTATATGTTAAACTGATTATTCACAATGATGGGTTGTAATTATGTACGTTGGATCTGGTGATTTTTTTTGAGATTATTGATTTGTAATAAGTGAAATTAATAAAGGTACATTATGTATGAATAATAGACAAATATTTGAGTTTTGAATTTCATTACTTTGGCAGTGACGAGAATTTGCAGAATGATCACTACTTGATTTCCTTGATGGATGACCAAGGTTGGGTTCCAATTTCAATTATTGCTGGCTTTAAAAGGGTAAGCTGTGACGAGTTTTCTTTATTGTTTTATACATACTGTATTAAGAAGTTCATTTTCCTTTATTAGGAAATCATATCTTGTGGAATCAGGATCAACTGAGGTTTACTATTTGTGGGTTACGGGGGTGGGCGGGTGAGGAGGCAATGATATTTAGGTTTCCTCTGAATACTGTTCCCAAGCCTGCAAGCTTGATTTAGCTCCTCAAAATTCTATCATGTTAGTATGTGCAATCATGCTACTATGCTTCCCTTTTTCAGGTTAAAAGTATGAGCACAGATATACCATTTATTCTGGATGCATTGCATGCTTCGAGTACTGTTGAAGTGGAGGTTAGATAATGTTCCTCTCTTTATTATGCGCTGCATGGGTTTCTACTTTTCCTCTACTATGGCATCTGATTTCTCATTTTAGATTTCACGTTTTTTTAATCCTTCATTCTGGTCATTGAATGATTCCCCTTCATCTGCCCTGAGCGTTATTTCCACAGGGTGAGAGGCTGAGGAGACGCGATGAGTGGTCAAAGTGGATTCCATCTGTTACTGATAAATCTTCTTCTCTAGTTCCAAAAGCTCTGAAGAATGATGAGCTCAATGATTATAAAATGGACAGCTCTGAAAGAACAAATGAATTTTCTTTTCCAACTGGAAGTTCTGTCGATCACCTACCATCAGGTGAAGATTCGAAAAACAAGTCAGTTAATGATACAGATCAAAACAAAGATAAGGTCCTATTTGGTGGTAAAACCCAAGCATCTGCTTTAGGAGATTGTAATTCATGCGTGGGAAATGATTTTGAGTCAAATAATAGACATAATGGCCTTGACCTTAATAAAAGTTCGAGTTTCCCATCCACTTCTCAAGGAGCTGATTCTGTGAAGTTGAGCATTGTTGGAGGCTCTGAAAATAGAAAGACACAAATGCATTCAAATCTTGTTGTGCAGAATCTGAATGACTTATCCATCTGCTTTAGGAGATTGTAATTCATGCGTGGGAAATGATTTTGAGTCAAATAATAGACATAATGGCCTTGACCTTAATAAAAGTTCGAGTTTCCCATCCACTTCTCAAGGAGCTGATTCTGTGAAGTTGAGCATTGTTGGAGGCTCTGAAAATAGAAAGACACAAATGCATTCAAATCTTGTTGTGCAGAATCTGAATGACTTATCTAATGATTTTTCAAGTACTTTCATGCTTGATGAAGAACTGGAAATGGAGCAGAAAATAGTAACGAAGGATCATCCTTCTACTGGAGAAAGGTATTCCATACTTGATATATGTTTATCTGCAATCCTTGTGCACTTCTGTCGCGAAAGCTTTATTCTTATTTTAATATTTTTTTACCTTTGTTAATGTGGTCCAGGCCTTAAAAGGACAAACTTTGACTTTTGGTCCCCTCTTTTTTGAAAAGAAAAAAAAGGCCATTGCATGATATATTTAAATGTTACTCGTAGAACACCCGTGCCTCTACTTTGCATTATGTTCTTCAACAAAATAAATGCTGATTATTGGCTTATTAATAGTATTCATTTGGACCAAGTGAAGTGGATTTCAAATTAAGGTCTTGAATTCCCCTGAAACTCTCTTGGTAATTTATTTCTTGATGGATTTCAATTATGTGTGGAACTTACATTACTTTAGGTGCCTCTAATCCAACAGTGTTAAGCAGCAGCAAATTCTATAAAATTTCAACTTGTTTCATTCTGGACTAATTTTTGCAGTACGCCGTAGGAGAATCATGGTAATGTGTCTACAGTGCTTTTTAACATTATCATCTACCGCCTACAAGAATACCATGTTATTTCTAACAATATGTTTAGATTGACTTTGATCAGGGAAAAATTAGAATTTTTTCTGTTTAAATTGTTGTAAAAGATTTCAATCAGAGTTTCAAAATGCAACATTAGAATATTGACTATGGGTTTTGGATATTTTAACTTTGTTCTCTAGGTAAAAGACATGAGATTGTTGTATAAGGTTGCTTAATTTTTATTTATTTATTTATTTTTTTGAGTGGGGGGTGGGGGAAGTGAGATACCAATAACCTTGACCTCTGTGGAAACAACAATTCCTCACCAGCTAGAACAAGGAGAATTGGTTTGTAAAAGGCTGCTTGGAGGTTCCTTTCAGATATAAATTAAACTTATTATTTTTCATCTGCCTTAGAATTTTTTAAACCAGATTTTCTCTACATTAGCTATTCAACCATTTAACAAGATTTCCATCAATTAGCAATATACATCTTTTTATGCAATCAGCTCTGAAAAGCCTATATACGTTGTGGAATAAGACCAATTTTATTTTGAAATGAGTCATTTTTCACATCCATAGCACAATATTGCTTTGGTCTGTGATGCTTTACTTTCTAGTGCATGAATTGGCTTCGTAGGAAGGTGAATAATATGTTTTCATAGGAAGCATCCTGTCCAATCTGTAACTTAATGGTTGAGCTAACTGATGTGCCATCAATAAGGTTAGGCATGAAATATGGTTATTTCTTTTATATATGGCCGGGAGACTATCATTTTTAGCTGAAGTCTTCTTAACAGCAGATGATTGGATTCTGTTGAGAGTAAAGGGAACAAAAACAAAAGAGATGCACAAAATTTTTAATTGAAAATTATGAATTTGAGGTTGTATGTATGCTTGGTATACTATGATTCTCCTTTTGTCAATCTATGATTGGATTATTCAACTACTAGTGAATGCAGTTTTGGAGAACCTCTTCAACTGTAGAAGATGATGAACTTATTACTAAGTCGATGGGGAGACTATCATTTTTAGCTGAAGTCTTCTTAACAGCAGATGATTGGATTCTTTTGAGAATAAAGGGAACAAAAACAAAAGCGATGTACAAAATCTTGTTTTGAAAATTATGAATTTGTGGTTGTATGCTGGGTATACTGTGAGATTCTCCTTCTTTCAATCTATAATTGGATTTTCCAACAAATGTTGAGTACAAATTTTGAGAACCTTGTTGACTGTAGTAAATGATGAACTTCTTACAAAAGGTGTCAGGGGCGAAGCCAGGAATTTTGTCCAATGCGGGCAAAATTTAATCAAGGTTAAACTTTTCGGTTACGGATTTAATGATATTACGACAATTCTAAAAATGACATAATGACAACACTAATAAGATGATAATCTTCTTCCTCATTTTAGGATCTGTAGCAAGTTGTGCAAAATCAAAATCCTTTTTTTTCGATATCTCCACATCAACATTTTCTACGAAATATTTTCTTTTAAAGAATCTCTCCATTGGTATTTCACAGTAAAATAAACCACAAGTGACAATTAATTACTAATTGATAAGAAAATAACTACTAATTTTTACAAATTGGTAGAACAGAACAAACACCATAAAATCATCACTAATTGTCTAACTAATTGACAGAAATCAAGATTTCAAGAATTCATCACAAATATTACCAACATTTACAAAATCAAAATCCCTAATATTAAACAGAAAAATCACATGATTAAGAAAGTTTTTGCTGCAAATTTGAGGGCCCAATAAAATGTGGGTTTTAGGAAAGAAATGAACTTTGAAAAATATTTCAAAGCGAGGGCATATTAAAAGAAAATTTTTAATTTTTTGCCGAGGGGAAAGAGTTAGAAAATGTCGCCGTGCACTTGGAGTTGGGGTAAATTAGTGTATGGGTTGGACTATAAATAAATGAAAAACACAATACTTTAAAAGAAAGTAAAAAAAAAATAAGGATAAAAATTGGATTGACCATGGGCGGAGAGTGAATGGCTCCGCCCATGAAAGGTGTTACAAAAGAGTGGTACTGTCATTTCCATTTCATTGGGCTCACCGTTCAAGTTTTCCTTATCTTGGACCATTTTGAGTTATTTCTTTGAGAGGTCACTTTCTCCTTTTGCATAGAAAAACATTGATACTCCATTTTTATGTAATAGAATTGCTCAATTCTTGAGAAGTACAATTGCTTACTTTAAAAACTTTAATTTTCTGATACAGTTTTAGTATTCCTTAATGCAAAATTTGCTGCGCATATATAGTGCTCTAGTTTTTGCCTTTCATTGACTGTAAACTTCTCTTACGTTCTCACAACATTCTGACTTATCTTCTAAAAAACTTCGTGCCATTACTACAAAAGAGTTGATGATGAAGATGATGAGATCATTGTCAATGATCAAGCTGTGGAGAGGCTAGTCATTGTTACCCAGGCAAGTCCATGAGGTGCATTGACACCAGCATTCTGTGATCTTTTGTTGTACGGAATGGCTTTAGCTAGTCTCAGATAATGCTCTATTATGTTCTATTATGTTAGCTATTATGATGTTATTATGCTGTTTTCTGTTAATTGTAATTTCCAATCAACATAAAGGGAGAAGATCGTTGCAATCATGATCAAGATTCACTCAAATGTTGGAACGTATAAAAAAAAAATGAGTTCCGACTTTTTTGCTAGTACGCGATTGAACATTTCAATTTTATTCTTGGTGGAATGATCCTTGCCTGGTATGCTTAATTTGCTTTTACTGCTCTACTCATTTTTTTGGAGGGTGCTGATGCTGAGCAGTATTTGCAAATTGCTATAACTGTCTTTATTTGTTGATGAAGTCAAATATTCAAGATGCATAATCTGGATATTTTCTGATAATTTTTTACGCTTGATCTCTTCATGTGAATATTTAAGAACACACATTATACGAGGTTAATTTAGAGCTTGTGCCCTTTTTCTTTCAAGTTCCTAGGCAAGGCTACTGCTAAGCATCCAGAAAGCTTCAAAAGTTACTTGTTGAGTGGTAATTCTTATTTGCGGAATTGGACAAGGACATTGTAGAGTATTTAGCCTTCGACTAAACCTGGAAGGTCACATAAATAGACATGAGGGAACTGTAGATTTCGAGGTAGATTGGACTGTGAATTTTTGCCATGTGTAGCAATTATTAATAGCAAAATAATTCTCTCAATTTCTAAAACATAAGAAATTCTGGACATATATTCCCAGATGTTACAACATTATTTGATTCCCTTCTCCATTATTATCAGTGACATTAAAAATTAAAAAACTAAATAGAACACACTCCCTATTGAAATTCCGGTTTTTCTCTTTTTTCATATGGCACAACTATAGTAATAATAATATATTAAAATATCACATCAAGGGAGTGTCATTTTTTGGACGATTTTAACCCTTTACAATTCAATTATTTCAATAATACCTTACTTTTCATTTTTCGATACGTAATAAATACTACAAATTTATTGTCATTCATGCAATTTGTGTTTTTAATTTTTAATTAATTAATATTCACATTAGTCAAGATTTAATGAATTTTCACTTGATGAATCTTGAATTACATGAATCTAGAGTTATTATAGATGATTATTCATGTTTATGCATTTAGAAATTTTAATGGGTGTTTAAATTTATAATCATTACAAAAAGTTTGAATCATAGAAATTGAGCTTTGAGAGAACAATTTGTGTATAATTTTCTTCTCTCAAATTTCTATGTTAAATTTTATTTTCCTTAATTCGTTCGAGACTCATCGAAGCCTCCAACAAATTGGTACCAAATATTACTTTTACATCACTTATAAAATATTTTAGAATAACATGCATTGCACGTTCAACTTTGACTAGTTCACAGAAATATTACATTGTTGTGCCAGGCACATGTGATACTTGCAATTTGATTCTGTTTTGATTAGGTCATAACCATCTTTCTCATTGAACTTGTTTTTGTCAGCCTATTGTGTCCAAATTGTTGTTCTTAATTCTTTCAAATTATCTTAACTGATACTAATATTATTGATGATCTTGTTTACCTATTGCATAGAAAATGATCTTTTCACATAATTTCTGTGAAAGTATCCACTAATTAGAGTGTGTATATAGTTGTTTACATTTTTTATTTTTAGAACTTATACTGAATTTAAACAATCTGATGAAAGGTAGGGCTGGCTTTTTTTTTTTTTTTTTTTTTTGGAGAAATTTACCTGAAGGCACTCTTGCCACTGGTTAGTGTTTTATGACTAACTAGATATGTACTACAGAATAGTTGGATGAGTGAAATTCAAGGGCAAGAATCAAAAAGAATATCCACTGAGCTCGCTTCTGCTATAAATGACGGTCTATACTTTTATGAGCAGGTTGACTTTAGTTTTCTATTTTTACTACGTTTTTACCTCAATTAAAAGCAATTGTTTTTTATATTTTGCTTTTTGCAGGAGCTGAAGTCAAAACGATCTCATCATAGGAGTTGCAAGCCCAATAATGAAAGCAGGGACGAGATATCCAAATATTCTGTTGCAGGTGCTGCTCAATCAAATTCAAGGAATCCTGAACCTTCTTCTTGTGGCCATGAGGAGACTGGAAATTTGAATTCTCGAAGGAAGCAAAATAAAGTCAGTTCCAAGCAGCAATACATTCATAAGCAGCGACTATTCTCTGGAAACTTTAAAGGTCATAGAAGTGTCAAAAACTCTCTCGGCATGACGACTGAAAGTCCACCCAGTGATTTAGTTGGTTTTTTCTTTGGCTCTACTCCTCCGGATAGTCATGGGTAAGTTCAGGACGCATTCATATGCTCTTATTGTTCTTTATCATCTTGACTAATTTTATATTGCTTCAGTCAAAGGTAAGTTTCTGAAGTAAACAATACATTTATGTAAGCTTTTTGCTTAAGGTTTATTGTCCGATCATAAATTTTAAATTTTCTAAAGCTAAACTCTCAATTTCCCAGGCCAAGGCCTTCAAAGTTGAGTGCTTCACCTCACAGCAATCTTCCTGGAAGTAGTCCGCCTGTTGGATCAATGCCAAAGCCATTTCCTCCATTTCAGCATCCAAGTCATAAGCTTCTAGAAGAAAATGGTTTCAAACAACAGCTGTAAGTAGATATATTTTAAAGACTGTTAGGATACCAAAGCAATTCTGCTCATTGATTTTTCAACGGGGCTATGGATTCTTCTTTTCAGGTATAAGAAGTATCACAAGCGGTGCCTTAGTGAACGAAAAAGGTTGGGTGTTGGTTGTAGTGAGGTATTCTTTTAAATATTTGCATAACGTCTTCAATTGTCTGGTAGACATCTAGTCTGATCTACTAGTTTTAGGAAAAATATTGATGCAGAAGACGTGCTAAAGAAGGCAAATTTGGTAGTTCATATACACAGGACATTTGAAAAAACTGCATGAGTTTTATCCTTTTTTTAGTAAACTGCTTAGACATTGTTACTCAGGATAATACTTTTGAGAGTGTCATTATTATTATTATTTTATTTATTACCTTTTTTTTTTTTTTTTTGGCTAGATATGGGTATTGCCCATTAGGCTTTTTCTTAATTCTTGTTGTGTTTTGGTGCTTATGAAGAATTCTAATTGATCACAGAATAATCTTTTAACCTTCCTAGTTAGTCCTAATTTTCCTAAGTTGAGATGGATCTATTTGTACAATCTTTATATTCATATGGAGTTAATCATCATGACAAACTAATGTTCTGTTGTGTGTTTCCCCTTATTAGGTTTTTTATTTTTCTGTTCTTTTCTTTAACTTTCTTCTTTATGTCCACCTTACTCTACTCGTGTGATTTTCACTATCTCTGGAAGCAGTGCAAAAACTTTTATAAAATTCCCCCCAAATTCTTTTGGGGAAATCATCCTAAACCCATTGCCCATGGAGATTTATTTCAAACTCTGCTAAATTTATCACAGAAGTCTGTACAAGAATTTTCGAAATCTGTCCTTCACCAGTAAAAGCTTATCAGAGCCCAAAAATCCTAACAGGAAGACAATGGAAATATATTTTTCAGCATTTGCGATCCTATGGAAAACATTCTTTAAGACCTTGTTATTTCTTTGGAAAAATATTCCTAATTCATCACCAATTATCACGTAATTTACATCATATCCACGATGCAATCTGTCATAGGAGTCTCTATGAAAGAGTATTTATAACTGTCATGCATCAGAGATCTAACATTCTTTTTAGATGGGCAATGCTACTGACTTCCCCTTTATTTAGCAAACTTGAAGATATGTTTAATGTATCTTATTAGTGTTTATAGATATGTCATTGCCTCTAAGATGAGTAAATGGGGTGTATCTTCCCCGTTGGCATCTCGGAAATGTGCATAATGATTAAGTACGCTGAACGTGCCAATTCTTTTCTATAACTGGACAATCTACTAAATTTTTCTGGTTTAAAAGGATTTATATAATGCAATATATGAATATTTTATTCATACATAAATTTATTGTGGATGCAGTGTATACAGTTTCTCTCGATTTATTCTTTTTAACTTCTCCAGCAATCCAACTGTTTATTTGTCTTGATTTTATCCATCCATATGTTTATATGGAATGTGGACGGATTGAATGGTGTACTTTGATGTATAAATGCCACGTGCAATTCTTGCAGGAGATGAATACACTCTACCGATTTTGGTCTTATTTCTTAAGGAACATATTTATTCCTTCCATGTATAACGAGTTTCGGACTCTGGCTCTTGAAGATGCTGCTGCTAATTATAATTATGGGATAGAGTGTCTATTCAGGTTCTATAGGTAAGCTTCATGCATTGTTTGCTTGTCCATGTTTCTTTATTAAGAATTTTCTTTGTATTTAACTACTCTTCTTTCTCAAATGTTCTCTGTTTTAGATTGTTTTGTCACTTGTTTTTTCTTTTCGTAGTTATGGTTTGGAGAAGGTATTCAAAGAGGATTTGTATGAGGACTTTGAACAGCTGACACTTGACTTCTACAATAAAGGAAACATTTATGGCCTCGAAAAGTACTGGTAAGTGTCAGCCATATATAGCAGCTTGAATTATGGGACGTTATTGTCAAAATCTGTATACTCTATAATTGTATTCGGTAAATAGGATAATTTAGTTCTTACCATATTTAGGTAGCAAACTTACTGTAATCACTGTAATTCTTGGCTTTGTAAGACGAGGGAATCCCTCGATTGAGGGGCAATTCGAATCAAATTAACTACATTATTGTTACTGAACTACTACTTACAGTGAACAGATTTTAGTGATTATTTCTCCGTAAGATAAAATAATTGTGTGGGAGAGAACTAAATTGATCAGAATGAGTATAAATTACGACAGATTTAGATAAACTTAAAACATAGCTTATGAATTTACAGTTTCCGCTTCTGGGTAAGGGGATTTGATTACTGTTGTTATATAGAATCATAGTTTGTATTATGAGTGCTTGGTGGGACAAATGGGATTAGGAAATTGGGTTAAGTCGAAATTCTGGGAGGATAGGGAGGTGTTAGTGAGTACCTGAAGGACAGACATTAATGAACACGTAGGAAAGGACCGTGGAGCTTTTGATATGATACATAGGGATTTGATTTTTTAAATAAAAATGATGCTGAAGTGTCTTTCCAGAATTACCTTTAGGCTTATGATCTAATACTAACAAGAACTTTTTTTAAATTTTTTCCGGATAGGAGGATAAGCACTTCTACTGTGAAGGCTGGGCTGGTAGGACTTTGATATATTTTTCTTTGGTATGAGGATTCATGAATCCTGAACTGTTTTGGTTATAGATATTTGCTTTGGGCAACAATCGAGTATGCAAAAGAATATGAAGGATCTTAAAGTGAAATGGTGGAACTGAAGGATGATAAGTGAATCATAAAGGTGTCTGGGGATTTGACTTGGGATTTTGGATGATACTCTAAATTTTATGTGGATTAAAATGACTGATTGTATAATGAAGACGTCAACCATGGTTTTGGCGAGATAATAAAGGAGGGAAGCTTACTGTAGGGAGTTGTGGTGGTTGATAGTGATCAAGATGCTATTAAGAGAAAAAGAGCATTTTACATGAGGTTGCAAATGACTCTGAGCGAGTGAAGATCTTGAATAATGTAGGTGGGCAAGAAAGGAATCCATGACAGCTGCTAAAATGTGGTGAAAGAATATGATGAGTTTTCTAGGCACAGAGGAGAGGAGAAGAGGGATAGGTTGGCCAAAGGTGGGCAACTGAAAACTAGAAAACTTACCAGTGTCAGTGCATTAAGAGTAAGGACGCAAGAGTCTTGATAAGAGATGAAAACATTAAAGACAGGTGGTAATGCTATTTTTTGGGAGATTGTGGAATGAAAATTCTAGAACAGATATTTTGATAGAAGAATCTATTAAACAAAGGAAAAGCTGTGTATCTTATCGAGGACTTGGAAGGACTGCAAATACTTGCCACTAGTTGCACATGCATGCGATAATAAGCATCAACCAGTCATCACATTCTTCTCGTATTGTACTTAGGCATAAGGGTCAACTGCATTTCTGTCTATCGTTACTAAAACTTCTACGAGATGTGTAGTAGTGTAATATTTTATTAGCCTCCTTTTAGACTAATAATTAGCTTTTAGTTATGTTCCTAGAAATTACGAATTTCAAACCATGTCTAAGATCTGTTGCAATGAGCTGTGTTGCTGAAGGCCAAACTACTACAGCTTGACAACCATCAAATCATGAGTTTCCACGTAGGTTAAGCACAAAAACTGAAAATATGGATCCAATATGATTATGGATATGCCTTGCTAACTTTGTTTTTCGATTTCTAACACTAGTGCCATTGCTCTGCATTTTCACGCTGTTCAGGATTTCAGGGATTGTTGGATATCTGATTTATCTTTTTGTTATCCATCCTTGAGATTGTTAATCTAAAGCCTCATTTTGTGATAGATTTAAGGGGGAAAGCTTTTTGTTCGCAACTTTAGGAGCTTCAACATCTAAAGGAGTTCTTAGGATTTTCTTTTATGATCTATGTGATGCATTCTTGGATTTATTTTGAAATTTATTTTCTCTTATGTTTTTGGAGTACTTCATGTCCTCTTGGTGAATGTACCTTGATGTCACAATTATTGTCCTCTTGTCAAAGCAGAAGTTATAACTGTTCTTCATTCCTAAACCCTGACTTGGTTTTTATAACCTGCATATTTGTTATGTCAGTATCAGATTTTATTTCTTGTGGACATATTCATCGTGACCAGCTTTAGTGGAAGTTCAGAAAATACTGCATCATCATATATAAAATCCATTATTGTTTTGCGGTAAATTGAATGGCAGGGTATTTGAAAGCTTATAGGCTGAATCTTAATATGACTCAATAATTAATATCTTGTTCAAGACCAGATATGCACGAATCCACGTGAATACGACATTTTTTTCATTTGGAATTGTCCTCGTTGTGTTTGCCTATTGTCGTTCTTTTTCTTGGATATTCCTTCTCTTCCTTTTAGTTTGGACTAATCCTTACTTGGCAGGGCATTTCACCATTACCGGGAGGCACGTGACCATAAAGAACCGTTAAAGAAACACCCAGAATTGGACAGACTGCTCAGAGAAGACTATCGTAATTTGAATGACTTCAAAGTTAAAAACCCTCCTATGAAAGAAGATAGTCACTAGCCTCAAGGCTTTATGCTGCAAAATTACATCCAAAAACTGACAAAATCGCAATTTTGGGAAGAGAAATGTGACGGGTTGTAGAACAAGCTGAATTTGATGTGCCATTTGTGTGAGAAATCGAATGACTTTGTATATAGTATGTTGACAGGTATTAGAATTTTGGTTCAGGAGAGTCAAGGGCTCTCTAGGAGTTTTTGGAGTTCTCCAACGACTTGGAGGCAATTTTGGTTTTTGTCGGATGTATAACTTGTATATAAAGGAAAATATGGAGAAAAAAAAAAAAAAGGTTGAAAAAGAGAAAAAAAATAAAAAATGTATAAACTTGAAATTTATAGAGATTAAACAATAAGTTTTTGAAAAGTACCTTGGTTCGTCTTGTTGGAGTAGATTATGGTAGTGTTATGTGAATGTCTCGATTGTTAGCAGGAAATTTCTTTGAGAATAAGCAGTCATGGATATATAAATCTGACTATAAAATATAAATAACTATGCCAGGTTTACAAAATGTATTGAAGGAAAATGACTTGGAAACCAAGAACTCTCTCGGTACACTTGTCACTTGTATTAGTGAATTTTGAATCGTTCTATTTTCTTACTGGGTTTTATAACTTGTTCTATTTCCCTCCCCAATGATCTTTTCGATATTCCCTTATGGTACTATTCTGCTGTCAATTAGTTGGGAGAATTTAGCCTTGCCCAGTACTTGCTGATTCGCACGAAATTCAGCGTGTTTAGTGTTACTCGGGTCAGAGCGCAAGTGATTCTTTTGACTATTGAACTTTTATTACCCAAGGTTTATTTTGGTTTTACAAGCATGTTATTCAACCGTTTAGCTTGTCTCGGAGTAATATTTTTACATTCAGGTGGACTAATTACAAAACCATGTGAACATTTGTGGACTAGTTAAAACATCTTTTCATCCTTGAACTGCTGCAATGATTTTGCTATAGTTAACGTTGTTGTGATGGGTTACACTATCGAACTAATGAAACATTAACGTCATGCATGTTTTTTTTTTTTGGTAAAAGTTGGATGTTTGAAACACTGGTGTAAATAAAAATGAGATTTAAAGTTTGATAAGATAAACAACTCAAACTTGAGTGCTATCTAGGGATATGGAGTGTACCAGCAGCTCATTAATGCTCCCATGATGCTCTCATGCATGAGTCGAGTTGGCTCTACTAGTCCCATAGACGAGTCATGGAGTGAGTTGAGCTTGATTTTCCATGTGAGCTACTGGTGGGCTCACACCGACGGGCATTCCGAAGCCAGGAAGCCAAAAATAAATAAACGAAGTTGAATTTTTAATGAAAAAATAAAAAAATGTGCAAGCTGCGAGCTGGCTAGGCTCGCCTCAACCTGGGGACCTTTGCACGGGCTGGACCATCTGGGAGCTGGGAAGCTAGAAAAAAAAAATAAAAAAATTCAATATTTAAAAGAAGAAAAATGAAAAAAAGTGAGTGAGCCGTGAGCTGGCTAGACTTGCCCCCTCCTAGGAACCTTTGCACGTTCCTATCTGGAACCTTTTGTGATGCCTGCGCCTCTTTCTATATTCATCGGATAAATACACTTAAAAGGGGATTGAGGGCTTTGCTCATTCACAATGTATCTCGAGAATGGGTAAGAAACTGTTCCATCAAGCATGGTTCTTCGACTAATTCACAAATGTCTAAGAAATTGTTTTATTCACATAAATGGGTAAGCATACTTGCATAACACGCTCAGCAAGAGCATAATATTTCTTAAAAACGTGCAGGAAAACAAATAGACAGCAAAAGTCTTGATATTGAAGGCCTAAAAAGTTCATTAATGTGATCAAATGAACATATCTAGCTAGCTGTATTACCAGGCTCCAACCCATCTTCACCATCCTGGTTAGGCAGTTCATTGAGGTTGAGCTTGAGAACTTGAAGGTCTTCTTTCTCTTCGTCCCATGTAGAGGTAACTAGGTGGGATGGAACATGATCGGCATGATTCTGAAATCCATGAGCCAGAACAGAAGGGAAATTATTGTTGCAAATCAGTGTGAATGTGTGATAAGTATTATAATAAACTGCTTTTTTACTTACGTTGTTTTCTTCCAATTGTTTGATGGCATTGGCATTTGGTCCATTTTTAACATAAGAATAATGAAATGGTGCTGTAAAATCCCCACCTTGAACTTTTACATTGCTTGATCTGTGCCCACCTGGTGCTTGAGGTGAAAGAAAACTCTTGCCACAAGTGCTGCAACTGTATTTATCAGGTGTCACGACTGGATCCTGGAGGGACAGATTCGATCGCCTGTCCATTATTCTTTTTCTTGATCGTCATTTCACGTTTAGTTCTAGAATTCAGTTTTTCCTTTCCTTTGCCGTTGTATTCTCCTGATTTGTTCCCGAAAAGGGTTTCCATCACTTTCACAAATTTTCAGCTTTTGAACCGGAGAATCCCTTTCGTCTCCAACCGGAAACACCTCCTTTTTGTTCTTGTTCAATTGACAATCCTGATTAACATTATAAATTTCATCCCGAGGAGTCCAGGAATTGCTGCCAATTGCTTCACCTTTGGCTTCTCTAACCTTGGACTCCAGGTCTTTACTAGGTTTCTTGGTATCTCCATTGACAGCTAGAGTTTCCTCTGAAGAAGCCACTACCGGATCTTATTCAATCTGATCACCATCAAGAATATGTGAAGGAAAACTCTTCGTCTTGGATTTCAGCTTCTTGATAGAGAAATCTCTGTTGGGCTGGTCATAAGCACTGCTCATGTGACCTCCCAATGCCATATCCTCCTCCGCAGCACTTTCTTTCATGTTTGGGAGCTTGAAGCCCGGAGTGCGCTGTCGACTGAACCTCCTTTTAACAAATGCCTTCTATTGCTTGAAAAAAAAAAAAATAATAAAAAATCAGAATTATCTAAAATTTACTAGAGAAACTTGGGCACCAAAAAAGTTTGTGTGATTTGTATTTTAGGCACATATAGAATTATCTAGAAGAAATCATATTAGTCACAAATTGATGTAAGCTATGGTCTATAAATAGGACATGAGTCTCTCATTAGTATGTAAGCAAAAGCCATTGTAAGACAAAACTAAGGCATTATCATTTTAATAAAGTTCCTTTCTCCTACCCACTTTGTTTACTAAATTACTTTCTATCAAAATCTTCCATACTATTAACTTCCAACAAAAGCCAACTATTTTCTACCTCCAAAATTTTCCATGCAAAATATATTAAACCATCTAATTTAATCTTATTACTACAAGAAAAATCATTAGTGGTATCAGAACTACGTTCGATTGATATTAGGCGAATAAGATGTTATGGCAGACGCTTTTTGTTCATCTATATTTATTCCAACATTTAATGGAGACAATTATTACTTTTGGTCCATCAAAATGAAGACCTATTTTTGTGTGCAAAATTTATGAGATGTCGTCAATGATGGGTATATTAAGAAGGTACGTACTTGTCGTCTTCAAACTTTAAGGAGTTTTGAAAATTTAAAAATGAAAGATTCTAAAATCGCGAAAGATTATTATTCAAAAATAGATGAAATAGTAAATCAATTAAGATCTTATGGAAATAATAAATAGATAAATTGACAGCTGCAGAATTAATGGGTTCACTATAAGTGCATGAAAAAGGATTAGAAAGGTGTTACGAGATTAACATGGAAAATGCATTCCAATCTAAAGTTAATATGCGATTTCAGAAATCTAAAGAAGGTGGGAGAAAATTTAAAGAAAATTGTAAAAATAAAGAAACTCAAGGAAAAGAATTTGATAAAAACGACAAGTATCTTTCATATGATATATGTAAAAGAAAAAGTCATTTGAAGAAGAATTGTTGGTTTAAAGGAAAACCACAGTGTCATCACTGTAAAAAATTTGGTCACGACGAAAAATCTTGTCCTTCTAAACAAAATCATAAAGCTAATTTCTCTGAAGAAAAGAATATAGAAGGAAGTTTATTTTATGCTACTAGCAAGGATGCATTTGATGACAAACTGGATACATGGTATCTAGACAGTGGTTGTAGTAATCATATGACGAAAGATGAAAGTATTTTTTGCAGTCCTGATAAAACCAAGGCAAAAATAAAGATTGGCAATGAAATTTTTATAGAGGCAACAGGCAAAGATACTATTGCCTTTAATAGAAAAAGGGCAAGATATACATCAATGAAGTTCTCTTAGTCCATACGATAGACCAAAATCTACTAAGCGTAGGTCAGATGATGGAGAAATGATATACTTTACGCTTTGAATGAGATTTTTGCAAGGTTTATGTCAAGAAAGATAAATCTCTTATAATTGCAAGAGTCAAAAAGCAAGAGAGCAGATGCTTTCCAATCCAATTGAGATACATAAACAATACGACAATAATGGCACAAGTGGACGAGTCATGGCTGTGGCACAAAAGATTTGGACATTTTCACTTCCATGGGTTGAAGATCTTGCAGCAAAAGAGCATGATGAGAGACTCACCAGTCATAAAAGAGATCAATGCAGTCAGCGAATGATGTTTGCTTGGGAAACAACATGCCAACCATTTTCGTCCGAAAAATCTTGGAGAGCTAAAAAGTCATTAGAGCTAATACATACAGATGTATGTGGTCCGATGCGTACTCCATTACATGAACAAAACAAGTACGTCATTCTCTTCATTGATGATTACACTAGAATGACATGAGTATATTTCTTACATGAAAAATCCCAAGTATTTGAGATTTTTAAAAGATTCAAAAGCTATATTGAAAAACAAAGTGGTTGCAATATCAAAACTATCAGAAGCGGCAGAGGCAAAGGATATACATCAAATGAATTCAATAAATTTTGTGAAGATGAAGGAATGGAGCATCAACTTACAGTTGGATACGTGCCTGAACAAAATGGCGTGTTAGAAAGAAAGAATAGAACAGTAATGGAGACAACTAGAGCTATGCTAATGGAGAAAAGTCTTCTAAACACTTTCTGGGCAGAAGCAGTAAGCACTGTAGTCTACCTACTAAATCAATGTCCGGCTAAATCTATGCAAGATAAAATGTTAGTGGAAGCATGGAGTGGACAAATACAATTAGAAAAGCATCCCAGAGTTTTTGGCAGCATTTGCTACACACACAATCCACAGGAGAAGCTAGATGGAAAAAAGAAAAAGGAATCTTCTTAGGCTTTAGTACTCAATCAAAAGGCTATCGAGAATATAATCTAAGAACAAAGAAGCTAATTATAAGTCGAGATGTTAAGTTTGATGAAGATGCCACCTATAACTGAGAGAGAGGTCAAGTCGAGAGAAAAGCTATCAGCATCCTTACATAATTTTGTCTACTAAATTACTTTCTATCAAAATTTTCCATACTACTAACTTTCAACAAAAAGTCAACTATTTTCTACCTCCAAAACTATCCCATAGAAAACGTATTAAACCATCTAATCTAATCTCATCACTACAAGAAAAACCATCACTTCATCTTTCTCCATTTTCAAGAAAGAAAAAAAATAAAGAACAGAAAATATTAACGAATTCAATTCTTCAAATAAATTTGGAAACAGATTTTGAGAAGAGCAGATTAATTCTACCAACACAATCAAACCCTAAAGAAAGAATATACAAGGGTAGTGAGAAAATACAAGAATTATGTAAGAAAAGTGGATGCAAAATTCAAAGGGTGTCTTAGCTTACAAGGAAATTGAACAAAAAGGAAACACTAGATCAACAAAGAAGGAAAGATTCTCATACCCAGGCTCAAAAAATTCAGATTTTGATAAACCATAAAAGAGCTCTCAGTGAGTCATTCAAGAGGTTAGGGAGAGATGCTTCAACTTTAGTAAGAGAAACACTCACTTTGGTCCCCCCTTGCAATTGAGATTTCATGTTCTTTGGTTCGATTTCACCTTCTTCAAATGGTGATTTTGAATTCAGCATACAAATCTGTCCAGATTATTGGTGGAAATCTTTAAAGTTTTGAGTTCAGCCTGCACTTCATTTTCTTGCTCTTGATTTGTTTTATTTTCATCGTTGGGTGAGTTTGATTTCAGCCTTTTGCTTATCGATCAACTTCGACGAGAAGCAGTGTGTTTTTTCCTTGAATATTTGCGATTTTCTTGGAGCTTTTAGTTTTGTCTGCTGATGGTGTGAATTTCGGCCAGTACTTTTTGGTAAACACCTTGAAGATTTAAGCTTTCCTTCAAGGTGTTCTTTGCCTTTTTGGGTAGTAATTCATATTTTTTTGGTATTGTTTTGTGCTCCATTTTCCAGCCTGCTCGTGTTCAAGGATTCCAGCTTAGTTTCTTTAACTACCTGCTCCCCTGGAGTTTTTAGCTTGGGTGCTATTTTGAGCTTTGTATACTGTTTGAATTTGGGTGTGACCCAAATTCTTTATTGAAGATAATTGAGAGTTTTAATTAAAATGCACATTAAGTGGAATTATATTTGGAATGCTTTTGAAATTCTATTTGAATTTTATTTGACATGGTCTAGTTGAAGTTTTATTTGGAAACTCATTGAGAGTTGGAATTTGTGTTAGATTCAAATAGATCGAGATAATGAGACTTTTGGGCATTTTATTTCATCTACAACTTTACTTCTAAGGTTTGAATTGTTCTCTATATATTGTTGACTTTTCATTATGATTTAATATGTAGTTAGAAACATTGTAAATAATTCTCTCTATATTATAAGAAAATCTCTGTTCTCTGCAAAATTACATTGTTCGTGTTCTTATCATCAAGTACTACCTATTGTGACTTAATCTCATTTTCTCAAACAAAGTGATATTGGATTAATTCGGTGTTATTTTTGCTTTTGACAACAAATTGGTATCAAAGTTACTCCACTTTAAGAAGAAGTTTGTTCCATTGAAACAGTTTTATGTTCAGGCGAATATGGCATCTTCTACTCAAGTTCTTGTCAAGAACAGATTTGAAATCTCGACTATGGCTTTAGGAACATGATCTGTATCTCTTGCTCTTGGTAAGGCAGTCATTGCTCCCACTGGTTGTTCAGCTAGGAATGACGAAAATACCCGTCACACCCAGTACCTACGGTTCCCGTCTCGAAAGGGGTGGGAATTAATTGCTCAATCTAGTAATCGGGTCGGGTACGGGTAATGGGGGTCCCGTCCCATCCCGTTTATTTTTTTTTCATAACTCAGTACTTTAAATGGAAAAACTTCAAGAAATTTCATTAATTCCAATAGAAGGCGTCAATTAAGATTATCTAAGGAATATGATAAAAAATAAAAGCCATAGTTTACCAAATATATTCGAAAACTTTAACTTCTAAAAATGAATAAATTAATTAAAAAATTTAATAACTATATTATTATTTCGCTTGAATGAATGGGACAATAAATTGAGTTATCAAAAACTATAAAAAAATAAAAAAATAAAAAAAAATTAAATGGATATGTAAATGGGATAACTGTCCCACATTGCCTTAAATGAGTAACAGGGTGGTTATGAGGCACGAAAATGCCCGGCGGGAAACTAGCCCCGTTGCCAACCCCATGTTCAACACATGAAGACACAAAATCTGATAAGGAAGAAACAGATTCTGAAGAAAACATCACATATGTAGAGTCGGCTGCAAAATCTCAAAATATTCAAGGTAAACAGATTGATTTTGACGAGGAAGATGCAGTATCTGAAGAGGATGACGCAGAATCTATTGAGGAATCCACAGAGCCTGGAAATCCGACTGTTAAAACCTCAAAATAATGATTCTGGCCAAGTAAAACAAATGGATATGCTGAAACCTTAGTGGGAAAATCTGTTCAAGGATAACAGGAAGCTAGATGCAGGTATTAAACTTCAAAGTTTTGATAATCCTTAAGACGAAATCATTTTGGGTGAGCAAGAGATAGATGATGTCGAAACTACTTGGGGGCATTGCCTAGTTGGATATTTTACTGGAAAGATCCCAGGTAAGATTGCACTACTTCAAATGTGCTATTCTTGGACAGTGAAGTTAGGGCTGGACATGGTCCGGTACCGAACTGAACCGAACCGAAATTTTCGGATTTTTAGTAAGTGGAACCGTCGGGTCAAAATTTAATTACGGAACCGTTCGGGTTCGGTTCCATTCGGTTCGGTTCGGTTCCATATTATAATTAAATTTTTTAATATATACAAAGTTACGTTAATTTAATTAATGATATATTTAACGTTAGCTCTTACAAAATAACGTAGTTCAATCTTATGTGTTTCATATCTCTCTTTGCTGAATTCTTCTAAATTTGATTATTAAAATCACAGAAAGAGAAAGATAGCGAGCCCAAAATAATTAAGAGAGATGTTATAGAGCTTTAATTCGATTTTCTCCGGTAGAAACGACACTACAGTAGAACAACATATTTGGATAAAATTGAGGTCAATTTGATTAAGTCGATTTTGAACTGAATATTAGAAATAGGACAATCATATTTTGTGGTTTGAACTAAATTAACTAGTTAACAAATTTATTTAGAAAAAATAAAATAATTTTACTTATTTAAAATAAATTAATTAAAAAAATTACAGAGATTCGGTTCTTATTCGGTTCTTCGAATCTTGGCCTAGAACCGAGAACCGAACCATACCCGTTGGTTCTTGATTCAAATACCCGTTCGGGTCTTTAACTTGAGAAGAATCGTCGGGTTCAGTTCTGTTCGGTTCGAGTTCGGTTCGGTCGGTTCGGTTTGGGAGTTTTGTCCAGCCCTAAGTGAAGTACCATTATTTTGTGTATAATAGTAGTTTATTGATCTTTAAATTTGATGATGGAGCTGTCGAATTAAAGGTTTTGGAAGGGGGCCCTTATTTTGTTTTTGGGCGGCCCTTAATTGAAAATCATGCCCCAATGTTTTGAGTTTGATGATAGCGAGACTTACTCCATACTGATTTGGATTAATTAATCGGGTTTATCTTTGGACTATTGGAAACCAAAAAGCTATGTTAAAAAATATTGTATCTGAAGTGGAGAAACCAATTTCGACGGATAAACTAACATCAACCAAGGGCAGATTATCTTATGTCCGAGTTCTTGTTGCGGGTTGATGCATCTAAAGAATTGGTTCGTTTCATTCATATGAAAATGCTTCCCGGTAAGTAAAGAGAGCAACAAGTTGTTTAAGAGCATGAACCGAAGTTTTGCTCGACTTGTAAGTCGTTCAACCACAATACACTTGGTTGCAACTTGAAGAAACGGGATGCTACAAGCAGCAAAGAAAATTCCAGCAACACCTATTGGAAATATAGAGGTGTTAATGAAATCGGATTACAATATATCATATGTGTAGTTTAGCTACTAATTCTAAGCATACCGTATATGCATATATCGTATATGCCACTTACTGTATTTGTAGGCAGTTTACCGTATATATAGCTTATCGTATTTGCAGCATACTATATTTGTAGGCAACTTATCGTATATGCTGCCTATCGTATTTGTAGAAAGCTCACCGTATTTGCACAAAATTTTCACAAACTATTTTTATTTCATTTCATAAACAGTGAGTGATTTACATATATTTGTTAGATATCGTATATGCAACTAACTTACTGGATATGCACTTACATACACCAAAATGTAGAAAATATCATATTTGTATATATTATCTAAATAAATACCGATTGAACAACTACCAAACTGAATATTATCAAATTAATTAATTTTCTTCAGATTTTTTTCGACATACAAATAATAAAATTATATGAATCACATATAACAACATAAACTGAAAAATCTATGAAGCATAAGATTAAATTGTAAATATGTAAATCGCTAAATAAATTTTCAACTCGAGACCTATGCGAACACAGTTTCCTTAAAACAGATTCGCCCCTTCGCCGTAAGTGCTTGAGATTCAATTCGAGCGTCTGTTTCCTAGGATACAACGATATCAGTAAAATCTGAGCACTACAGAAACTATTCGGACGAACTGAGTATGTAGTCGAACAATAGCACCACCGTGACTTCGGACAGAAACTGAGATTACGTATACAGACAGCAAAATTATACAGTATGCACACTATATTTTTGTGTGTACAGACAAGTTTATTTTTTCTCTTGTATTTTTGAGTATGCTGGAATTGTCGAAAAATTATGAGATTTAATATATAAAATAAATCTGCCATCTGTTATTAACTCTGACAATAAACATTGGAGCCACTTCAGTTTCTGCTGGAGTTTTGGCAGTTTTCGAAAACTCCAAGGTCAGTTGGAGAAAGTAAAAATTTCCAAAACGTGGACACTCCAAACGGGCCAATTTTTGCTCCATTTGGTTCAACATTCGTGTACGTAGATTGCGCCCCCACACACAAATTCTAGGTCTAAAGGCAAATTCGGTCATGATTTGCACCCCCTGCGCGCGCACGTGGAGAGAACCTCTATACTACACATGATTACACCCTTCCAATGTGCAACCATATTTAAAGTGGTCATTGCTTTCATATTTTTCCTATGTGGGACTAATGTAATTTTTCCACTTAAACCATCTTTCAATTGTCATCTTTGAGCTCTAATTTCTCATTCACCCGAGTTTTATTTTTGGCAAGTAAATATATGATTTTGATGTACTCACGGAGGAGAACACATATCGACTTTGATCTTCCAAATTGGACCAACGTGTCCCACAAAAAATATTGCCAAAAATGAGACATTTATTCATTTTTTCCAACAATTCCCTACATGAATAAGAATTGGGAGAGACACGAGATCGTGAGACACAAGATGTGATGATAAAGTTCAACGGTTGAAGCCTGCATAGGATAGGTAGGTATTACTCTTTGAACCTTTCCTTGTGAAGACATATTTACTTCACCAGTTGACCAATAGTTGTGTTATCCTTGAACTATTATGCCATTTATTTAAACGATGATATACTCCACACAGGATTCTTCCTAACACAATTCAGTTCTCATTATTATATTTGTTTTGACCATAAACATATGCCTAGTTTTGTGAGAGTTCTTAAGAATTGAGCCCCATACAATTCTCTTAGAAGCAGCCCCATTTTTCTCTCACATAGGTGATTTCTTATTACAAGTAACTCGGATTACTTGGCTCGAACTTTGACGCATAAGAGTTATTAAAAGCATATTTTTTATCCTTCATCCTTAAGGGCATCACTGTTACATCATAGTAATGGACAAGAAGAAACACCCCACAGTGATTTTATTAAGCATTTACAATTAGATTGTCCCTTTGAATCTAGATCTTGGGATTTTCAGTCAATTAAGTTGGGTTTCCTTTGTAATGACTTATTCATTCAAGAGCTTAAGTCTCATTTCTTTCGATGATTTTCCAACCAACTCTCTATTTAACCCTTTGGTTAGCGGATCCGCAATGTTATCTTTTGACCTTACATAGTCAATAGTGATCACTCCAGTTGAGAGTAGTTGTCTTATGGTATTGTGTCTAGGACGTATATGTTTAGACTTACCATTGTACAAGTTACTCCGTGTCCTTCTTATTGCTGATTGACTCTTACAATATATGCAAATCGTTGGCACAGGTTTTGACCATCTTAGAATATCTTCTAAGAAGTTGTGCAACCATTCGACCTCTTCACCACATTTATTTAGAATTATAAACTCAGATTCCATCGTAGATCTGGCTATAACTGTTTGCTTAGAGGATTTCCACGATATGACAATGCTCCCAATGTGAACACAAATCCACTGGTGGACTTTGAGTCTTTTATATCAGATATCCAATTAGCATCACTATATCCTTCAATGACTGTTGGATATCTGGTATAATGTAGTCCATAGTCAACGGTATATCTTAAGTACCTTAGTACTCTTACTATTTCTTTCAAGTGATTAGCTCTTAGATTACTCGTATATCTACTCAGTTTACTGACTGTGTGGGCTATGTTTGGTCTTGTACAACTCATCAAGTACATTAGACTTCCAATAACTCTCGAGTATTCTATTTGAGAGACACTTTCACCTTTGTTTTTAGATAGATGTTGACTTGTATCTATCGGTGTTCTAGCCAAGCTAGTATCATCCTTATTGAACTTTTTTCGAAATATTGTCCACATAATGTGACTGACTTAGAACCAGCCCATCTCATGTTCTTAAGATTTTGACTCCAAGTATAACATTAGCTAAACCCATATCTTTGATGTCAAATCTCGAATTCAACATAATTTTAGTTGATTCAATCATCTTATTGTCACTACCAACAATAAGCATGTCGTCAACGTAAAGATATAAAATGACATAATCCTATTTAGTGTCTTTGACGTAAACATATTTGTCACACTCATTGATTTTAAATCCACTCTCTATCATGATATTATCAAATTTTTCATGCCATTGTTTGGGTGCTTGTTTCAAGTCATATAGCGACTTCATCAATTTACAAACTTTCTTTTCCTGCCCTGGTGACAAAAACCCCTCGGGTTGTTCCATATAGATTTCTTCTTTCAAATCTCCATTTAAAAAGACAGTTTTAACATCCATTTGATGTACTTCAAGATTTCGCAAAGCGACAACCGTAAGTATCAACTTAATAGATGTTATTCTCGTCACTGGAGAATACGTATTAAAGTAATCAAGGCCTTTCCTTTATTTGTAGCCTTTTATTACTAATTTGACCTTGTACTTTTTGATAATTCAATCTGCTCTCATTTTTCTTTTGAAAATCCATTTATAGCCTTGTGATTTGCTTCCTGAAGGAAGATCTACTAGCTCGCATATATGATTTTGCAGTATGAAATATATTTCACTTTTAATGGCCTCCTGCCATTGAGGTCTTTCTGAGGAATTCACAACTTCTCGATAATTTTGAGGCTTACTTTCTAGCATATAAGTCAGAAAATCAGGACTATATGATTTTTTTGTCCTTACCCGTTTGCTATGTCTAACCTCAGTCTCCTCTTCTAGTTTGTTGTCATGACTATGTTCAGTCATAGTCTCATATGTTCGTTTGAAGGAGCTTGCTTCCTCTTTGGACTTGCACGAAAATACATGTTCAAAGAATGAAGCATTTCTTGATTCTAATATCGTGTTTTTATGTAAGTTTGGGATTTTAGAATCATACACAAGAAATCGATAAGCACTACTATTGTGTGCATAGTCAATGAAGATGCAATCTACTGTTTTTAGCCCTATCCTTGCATTCTTTTGTGCTGTAATGGTCACTTTAGTAAGACACCCCCACACTCATAAGTATTTGTAGGAAGACTTTCTTCTTTTCCATAACTCATAAGGGATCTTTTTCATTTTCTTTCAGGACATCTTATTTAAAAGGTAATTTGCTGATAACACAGCTTTCCTTCACATGTTCTGAGGTAACCCAGAACTTACTAGCATTGCATTCATCATTTCCTTTAAAGTACAATTTTTTCGTTCAGCAACACCATTTTGTTGCGTTGAATAAGGTGCAGTGGAATCATGTATGATTTCGTGTTGTGCACAGAATTTCACAAATGGTGCTTCATACTCACCACCTTGATCGCTTCTTAACACCTTAATTTTTTTATTATGTTGAGTTTCAACATCATTCTTATAGAGAACAAATTTCTCTATAGTTTCATCTTTCCTTTTTAGCAAATACACATAATAGTATTTGGTGCTATCGTCGACAAAAGTAATGAAATACTTGTTGCCACCTCTTGTTTATACAAATTTTAAGTTACATACGTCACTGTGAATTAAATCAAGTGGTTTTGTTTTCCGTTCAATTGATTTAAACGATGACCTTGTCAATTTTGTCTCAACACAAGTTTCACACTTATGTTTTGAATCAATGTAGAACTCGGGTATGCAACTGAAGTTAACTAATCTTCGTAAAGTATCATAGTTAACATGTCCTAGTCTATCATGCCACAAATTGGAAGACTCAAGCAAATAAGTAGAAGAGTTTGCTTTATTCATTTTTGGTTTAACAACCATTACATTGAGTTTAAACATATTGTCGGAAACATATTCTTTTTCGACAAACATTCCACTTTTTGAAAAAATAACTTTGTCTGATTCAAATACAATGCGAAAGCCATGTTTATTCAAAAGCGCCCATACACTAGGTTCTTACGAATTTTCGGCACATACAACACATTGTTGAGAGTCAGCTCTTTTCCCAAGGTCATCTTCAGAACCACCTTTCCTTGTCCCTTGATTTCAGAAGTTGCTGAATTTTTCATGAACAACTTTTCCCCATTCTCAATTGCTTTAAACGCAGTAAACATCTCTTTATCAGAGCACACATGCCTCGTAGCACTGGTGTCAATCCACCACTCCTTAGGGTTTGAACCCACCATGTTCGTTTCAGAAATGACAGCTGAAAGATTAAGCTCCGACACATCTTGTGCCACGTAGTCAACCATATTTGCTTCTTTCTTCTTTTTTGACAATCTGCACTTCGAAGGCTTGTGGCCCACTTTATCACAATTGAAGCATTTTCATTGAAATTTCTTCTTAGAAATTCCACCTTTCAGTCCTTGCTTGGTCTTTTTTCCATCGGATGACCTAGACTTATTTTTGTAGTTCTTTCTACTTTGATTGAGCTCCATAACATTGGCTTTAGCTACACCAGAATTGAACTACTTCTTTTCAGAACTCTTGTTGTTTTCTTCAACTCGAAGTCTAACAATTAGTTCTTCGATGTTCATTTCCTTTCGTTTGTGCTTCAAATAATTCTTGAAATCTTTCTATGCAGGGGGGCAATTTTTCAATAATTGTAGCCACTTGAAAAGTTTCACTCAAAATCATTCATTCGGCATGAATTTTGTAAAGAATCACTTGGAGTTCTTGCACTTGACTGATAACTGTTTTGAAGTCCACCATTTTATAATCTAAGAGTCTGCCGACAATGAACTTTTTAGCTTTGGCATCCTCAATTTTATACTTTTGGTTCAACAACTCCTACAACACCTTAGCAGTTTTCATATTGCTATACACATTGTACAGCGTGTCTGCTAAACTGTTCATAATATAAGTTCGGCAAAGAAAATCTGAATGGTTTCAAGCATCAAGTGCACTAATTGCTTGAACATCTCCCTCACTCTCATTGAGTTATGAAGCAGTCTCAGTAAAAAATCTTGCAAGATTCAAATTGGTCAGGTAAAATAACATTTTCTGCTGTCACCTTTTGAAATTCAAGCCATTGAATTTCTCTGATTTTTTTCCATGATTAACTTGAACATTAACGGTATGGCCAGCTGTTGGAGCCACAGTTTGACTCACAGCATGATTGACAATCTAGCCACAATCTGAGTCAAAACAGAGCTTCGCCCTTGGGTCACAACTGAGCTCATAGCCTGATTTTCAGTAGGCACAGTTTGGGTCACATCCATGTTGGTCGATGTGGTTGCCATTTCTGAAAATCAAACAAAAGAAATTAATTTCCAAAAATTATCAGTATAAGAAATCATTTTTTTCCTTTAGGAATATATTTTAAGTTTGTTGGAAATATAGATGTGATAATGAAACCGGATTATCATATACCGCATGTGTAGTTTAGATATCAATTCTAAGCATACCGTATATGCCGCTTACCGTATTTGCAGGTAGCTTATTGTATATGCAGCTTACCGTATTTGTAGCTTACCGTATATACTGCCTACCATATTTACAGAAAGCTTACTGTATTTGCACAAAATTTTCACAAATTGTTTTTATTATATTTCATATACAACGAGTGATTTACACATATTTGCTAAATACCGTATATGCAAATAACATACTGGATATACACTTACATATATCAAAATGTAGAAATACCGTATTTGCATATGCTATCTAAATAAATACTGGTTGGACAACTACCAAATCGAATGTTATCAAATTAATTAATTTTCTTCAGATTTTTTTCGACATATAGATAATAAAATTATATGAAATACATATAATAAAATAAATTGAAAAATTGACAAAGCATAATATTAAACTGCAAATATTTATCATTAAATAAATAAATATATGAATTGCAAAAAATAAATAAATCTTCAACCTGAGGCCTGTACGAACACAGTTTCCTTAAAACAGATTCGCCCCCTCACCGTAAGCATTTGAGGTCTAATTCCAGCATCTGTTTCCCAGGATACAACGATATCAGTAGAATTTGAGCACGGCGGAAACAATTCCGGCGAACTGAGTTTGTATTCGAACAATATCACCACCGCGACTTTGGGCAGAAACTGAGATTACGTATACAAATAGAAAAATTATGCAGCATGCAGACTATATTTTTGTGTGTGCAGACGAGTTTTTTTTTCTCCTATACTTTTGAGTATGCTGGAATTGCCGGAAAATTATGAGATTTAATATATAAAATAAATCTGCCATCTGCTATTAACTCTGGTAATAAGCATTGGAGTCACTTCAATTTCTACTGGAGTTTTGGTAGTTTTCGAAAATTCAAAGGTCAGTTGGAGAAAGCAAAAAATTTCAAAATGTGGACTCTCCAAACAGGCCAATTTTTGCTCCATTTGATTTGAAATTTGTGTACGCAGGTCGCGCCCGCACACAAGTTCAAGGTCCGAATGCAATTTCAGTCTGTGATTTGCACCCTCTGCGTGCGCATGTGAAGAGAGCTTCTATGCTACACATGATTACACCATTCCAATATGCAACCATATTTAAGGTGGTTCTTCTTTTCATATTTTTCCTATGTGGGACTAATGCAATTTTCTCACTTAAACCATCTTTCAATGGTCATTTTTGAGTTCCAATTTTTCATTCACTTGAGCTTCATTTTTGGCAAGTAAATATATGATATTGATGCTCTCACGGAGGAGAACACGGATCAATTTTGATCTTCCAAATTGGACGAACGGGTCACATCGAGAATATTGCCAAAAATGAGCCATTTACTCATTTTTTCCAACAACACCACGCACTGCCTGTTAAGGCTGTTGCCAATCAGCCTAAGGACACCGCCAAGAAACAACCACCTGACTTGGGACTGAATAATTCTGTTGATAAGATGAAGGGACAGATTGTCGAAATTTCTGTCCAGCAAAATGGGGAATTCGATTATGGTGCAAGCCCCAGTTCTAAGGCAGCATGTAATGAAAGGCTAAGGAACTTCAAGGAAAATGGGGAACAAAGAGTTCACCAACAAAAACCTGTCTCGCAATCGGACGCAGAAATTGAAACTCCCAATTTGGAAGATGCAATGAGTACGAAACTTAAAAGGCAAAATGGTAGACCAATCTACAAAGAAAAAGGACCAGAAGAAGGGAAACGCCCTAAATTAGCAAAGGGGTTAAGCACTTCACGTTCTAGTCTTGATTGTAATAAGTTTGGATTCATTTTGAATATATATCTTGCTTTGGATCTTTAAGTTCTTTTGTAATAATTGATTTGTCTGCTTGGAATATTTGTACTCAAAATTTTGATCTATAAAATTTATATTTATCGATAAAAAAGAAGAAGATAGATTTATACTTGTATGTAAAATCTTCTCTCTCTCTCTCTCTCTCTCTCTCTCTATATATATATAAAGGTGTAATGTATGATGAAAATAGTTGAAGAGGAAGAGTTGTTGTATGGTTCTTAGAAAAAAAAATTTGAAATTTATGCAGATTAAGCAAAATGTATTTTTTGAAAAAAATTATTTTGGCTTCCCTTGGCCAAGGAGTCGATTGTGGCAGTATTATGTGAATGTTGTTTCTATTGTTATAAGCAGGATAAGTTTGAGGTGATAAAAATCGATCAAACGGAGTTTAGACCTAAAAACACTCAGAGAGGGGTGAACAGGTGTATAATTCAAAATTATAATAAATCAGTCAGTAAAAAACAACAAGTCACTTATTTTTTACTAGTCAAAGTTGAACGTTCATTGCATGATATTTTGAAATATTTTATAAGTGCTATAAAATTAATATTTGATATCAATTTGTTGGGAGGATTTGATGAGCTTCAAACAAACTAAAGAAAATAACATTTAGAATAGAAATTTAAGAGAAGAAAATTGTACTCTCAACTCGACTTCTATGGTTCAATTTTTTTGTGATGATGAAATATTACAAATGAGCAACATTTTTATACTACATTTGTTATGTAAGTGTTAATTACTAATACATGAATTTAAACACCCATTTTCTAGATACATAAATAGAAATAAATTTATTTCTAATAACTCTAGATTCAATAGATCAGAATTCATCAAGTCAAAATTCATTTAGTCTAGATTAATGTGAATGTTAATTAATTGATAATTAATAATACGAAATTCATACATGACAATTATTTTGTGGTATTTACACATATTGAAAAATGAAAAGTAATGTGTTATGGAAATAATTGAATTGTAATAGGATTAAAATCGTCCAAAAACGATTTTTACTTGATGTGATTTTAAATATATTATTATATATTTCTAGATGATTAAGTATAATATCCAATTAAATTCTAATTAAGTGTCAATCATGTAATATAAACTAAAAGCATAAAAGTAAATAACACCAAATTTGTTAACAAATGAAAACTTCTTCACATAGATCAAAAACCTCCGAGCAAACTTTACCAAAACAATCCATTAAAAAAAGATAACTTACAGTTAGTCCAAACACTGTTAAATTTTAATAAACTCTGACCATCCAACTTGTACATCCTACAACTCTGAACTTCTTTTCCGTTCTTGTAGATCACGAAGAATGAACCTCATTTCGGAACAATTGGAATTCCAGCCATCTCTTTCCAACTTCAGAATTCTGAAAGTTTATTGGTGAAGTTAATGATTTTTGTTATTTGATCTTTTGTCTTTTGATTTTTTGGTTGAATCAAGAGAATTATGGAACATATTTATGATCTTCAAATGATATTATCTTTTATGAAATAATGATCAACACACATTATGGGACGGACTATGCTAGGGCATTTTAATAGAAAATGCTCGAGGTTGCATTGAATTGTAAAAATTGTCAAAATTGCTAATAGGATTTTGCCCAGATAAACTGCCCACTTGAGCACCTTCCTCGCATCCAGCGAGCGGTCTCATGGTTGCTCTAGCGCCCAACGTGCATCCTGAATCGACGATGGTTCTGAAATTTTAGCTCGAGCACTCCTCTAGTGGGCAGGAAGCAGTTTTATGGCAACCATTTCTCCTTGGTCCATATTTGACTTTTTTGGCTCCTTCAAAACTTATTATACAAACCCCCGACTCTTTTGATTTTAATTACAACTCAATAACTATGATTTTAAACATTGAACTAGCTAATTACAATTTGGACCTGACAGATGGGACTAAAACCATTTTGGATATTTCATCTAATTTTATAATTTGTATAAATTATATAACCATGTTATTTAGCTGTCAAATTTTTAATAGAAAATCATATGTGGCTTCGACATGCTCGTCACGTATGATACTCGCGTACAATCGGACTAACTTTTCTTTTATTAGTAGGAAATGTCGATGATGCATTTATTTCTTGTTTTCTTCTTGTGGTAAATTCATCATTTCAGAAAGATTTACGTCGGAAAATTATGGCACGAATAATTTGCACAAGGTTTGCATGATTTGAAGTGTGAAGTGTGTCAAAATGAAATAACAAGGACAATTTGTGCAATTCACTTGTGCAAATTTTGTGCAATTCACATTTCAGTTTATCAAAATCTTGTGCAATTCACTTAAATTAAATACAATTTTAAAATGGATTGAATTAAGCTTTGCAATAATGGTATTGGTCATGGATGGTGATTGTCATAAATTAGGTGACAGTGGGTTCAATAACTTAATGGTTAATTAATAAAAAAATGCATCTCAACTTTCTTGAATAATGAGGCATTTAACATGCCACCTAAACCAATAATGACTATCATGATGTTGAATAGCATTACTTTATTTACAGTGCTCAGCACAATTTAGGTGGCAGTGGAACCCACATCTGATTGTTCGATAAAGTTGCAATTCATTAGTCAATTAAAGATGATCCTAACTACCACCTAAATTGGTGCTAAATTGAATTATTCGTTTACAATTTCTTTTCATAAAAAAACTGACATTATCGTTCTTCCATGCACGCGTCAAACAATAAGGGCCTACTTGGGATTTTTATTTTCACCGGTTTTGAATGGCACCCTTTATTAGAAGTTAGAAAAACTAGTGCTTGCTAATTATTTTGGACCCAAAATTGGTGTAGTATAATTTAGACCAATTCACTCAACCCACCAAATCGGTGAATTTTGAATGTTTCTCATATTCTCTTCTTATTTTGCTTTTTATAAAATAATTATGTCCATCTAATATATTTCTTCAAAACTAACTTGTAAATAAAAATATATTAACTAAAAAATTATTTATAAGCAAAAAATTACATTATAATTAAAAAATACTTTAAGTTACTTACATAATACTTAAAAAATTACTTTAACTTACTTTATTAAGAGAACTTACATAATAATTAAAAAATTACTTCAAGTTAAAAAATCGATTTTATGTAAAAAAATTTGTTTATAAAATAAAAATACTACTAATAAGATAAAAATTCACTTGTAAAATATAAAAAAGTTACTTATAAGTAAAAAAAGTCCACTTAAAATTATTAAGAAGTATAAAATTATCTTATAATTGTAAAATTTACTTATAAGTAAAAAATTTTAATTTAAAATTTTAAGTAAATATTTGATTTTATTTAATTTTTAAGTTAAAATATTAACCTATATGAAAAAAATTATTTATAAGTAAAATATCACTTATGAGAAAAAAATTTCATACAAGAAACTATAAATTAAAAATTTTACTAAGGTACATACATTTAATTTTGTTTGCTACTAAAACTACTCAAAACCAATGGGGCCATAAACGCTCAAAATCAATATATACTTTGAAAAATGCTCATGATCGATATACTGAAACTTTGAAGCGGGTCCTGAAAATTGATTTATAATTCAAAAATTGAGTATAATTAGAGGAAGGTCAATACTTTGTATTTAGTGCATGATTGGAGAAATTTGAAATTTTCAAAATATTTGTAAGTTGTAGTACTCATTGAATGTGTAGATTATAAGTTGCTAGGTTGTGTATTGTGGATCTTACGAAATGTATTGATATTTTTCAGTAAATTTTAAATTATGAGTGAGATGAATTTCAAGACATTCTATGAATTCGAAATTTATTTAAAATAGTACATGTAGGCATGTATTATAAAATTTTCAAATTCAAATTCTTTTAATCTGCATGTTTAGTGCAAACTCTGGATGTAATGTTAAATATTTGACTAAAAGACACATAATACAAACGGTTATATTAATTTAAATTTTTATGAATCAATTTTGTATTGATTGATTAAGCGAGGATGGATTTTATAAATTTTCAGACTCAAATTTTTTTAATTTTTGAGTGTAGTACAAATTCGGATATGACATCTGTATTTCATTAGAAGACACGTGTAATTTAAATGCATTTATAAGCAATAATGACTTTAATGCTCTTGTGCATCGACATAATATACGGACAAAATGATAACATAGATCAAGTTTGAATCATTAATTCTTGTTGGACACACGTGTTCTTTAAGTTGTCTCAATTGTGTCCAATCTATTGTACAAAACGTATTAGGGTTTTGAAAGGTTTGTAAATTGAGGGAACAGGCCTAGTGCCAAAAGCAAGCTAGTAACAAGAGTATTGTGTGCTTAAAATTCTCTCATTCTTGGTGTTTCATGGCAAACCATCAACTAATATCAAGAGTATGTCCATTAAGTGTTGTAAATCATCTCACAGACAGAAATATATATATGTTCACCCACAAGTAATGCGAAATAATTTGGAAGAAATATTGTTCTTCGTCAAACTACTAAATAGAATAAGTAGCATTGAGCATGCTTCTTCGACTATCAAATAAGATAGGAAACAAATGACTAAGATACGGTTCCATTCACATAAACCAGTAAGCAGGCTTGCATAACATTCTCAACAATAACATAATATTTCTTAAAATTGTGCTAGCAGAAAAACAACAGAGAATAAATAGTCTGTGACAGAATACCTGATATTTAAGGCTTAAAATTAAATTGGGCGTCTAGCTAGCTGCATTACCATACTCCTTCCCATCTTTACCATCCTGGTTAGGCATCTCATTGAGGGCGGACCTGCGAACTTTATACTCCTTTTTTGCTTCTTCTGTAGATGTGGCCGCCGGTACAATAGGGCTGAAATTCTGTTGTATTTCTGGACGCACTGATTTTTTCTCTGCTCTAGTGCTTTCCTTGGTCATCGTAGAGCAATTAGTACTAAATTCATTATCAAATCCATGATCCAGTTTTCCCTTCCCTTTGACATTGTAAGGGATTCTCCCGACTTGTGCACCACCTGGGTTTTCATCAGCTCTTTCCCAAATTTTCAGCTTTTTAACAGGGGAATCCCTTTCGTCTCCAACTGGAAACACCTTCTCTTTGTTCTTATTCAATTGAAAATCCTGATTAAGATCATCAGTTTCATCCTCAGACATCCAAGAATAGTTGCTAGTGGAATCCAGATCTTCACTAGGTTTTCTGGAATCTCCATCGAGAAGCCTTACAAGCTGTTGAACTGCTAGAATTTCTTCTGAACTCGGAAGAGGCAGTGAATCAATGACTGTCTTAGTTGGTGCCCGACCGCGCTGACCTGTCACCTGCCACTTCACAGATTCATTCAAACCTGCCGCTGAAGAAGCCACCACAGGACCTGAATCAATCTGATCACCATCAAGAACATGTGGAGGAACCCTATTCATGGCCTCAAATTCTGGCTCCGAAAAATTCATGACATCCTCAGCTGGTGGCTCCATCCTGCAGGTCCTGTTAGGATGGCACTTCATGTGCCCAAATAAGGACCTATCGGTTGGAAAATCCTTCCAACAGATCTTACAAATATTTTTTCCCCCGTAGTCAGAAGGGGAACTTGAGCTCACAAATTTCTTCAGCCGCTTCTTCTTCGATTTCAGCCTCGAGAGAGAGAAATCTCTATTGGCCTGAACATGAGCCATGCTTATGTGGCCTCCCAATGCCTTGCCGGAGCTAAATCTTTTTTTGCACTCCACACAGCAATGATCCTTCACTTTTGAGCCGTCCTTCATATCCTCCTCCTCGGTGCTTTTTTTCATGTTTGGAAACTTGCTCTTCCCCTGCAGTGGTTTATCGGCAGAAACACCCAGCGGCGCCACCTTTTCAGCTCCAGGTGAATCTTGGTCGTACTCCATCATTGAATCCGGCTGATTTTCTTGATCTTTCTCCATTCTAAAGGAAGGAAAAAAAAAAAAGAAAAAAAAGAAAAGAAAAGATTACTCAAAAATAGATCTGAATAAATCTTGAAACAGATTTTATATATAGCAGATTAATTGTACCAACAGCAACAAACCCTAAAGAAAGAATACAGAAGGGCAGTGAGAAAATACAAGAATTAAGTAAGTGGTTGCAAAATTCAAAGTGATGAAAATTTTAAGATTCAGAAGGAGAGCCGGTGTCTTAGCTTACAGAAATTGACAATAGAATTAGAAGCAATCCAGTCTTGAAAAATTCAGATTTTGATAAACGTTGTATGTGAATTTTGAATCGTTATATTTTCTTATTGATTTTTATGACTCGTTATATTTCCCTCCCCAATGATCTTTTTGCTATAAATAAAGTTACTTGTACAAAATTGAGTTACAAAAGTTGGATTACAAAGTGTGTTGGCAAAATTCAGGCCATTGATTTGAAATGATTTAAAAATCCACTTTTGAAATGATTAGTGTGGATATTATTTTGTTAATCAATTTCGTAACCCACCTTTGTAAGTGTAGCATAGCTCTTTTGCTATTCCCTTATGGTACTATTCGGCCGTCAATTACTTGGGAGAATTTATTGCTGATTCGCATGAAATTCAACGTGTTTAATGTTACTTGGGTCAGAGAGTAAGTGATACTTTTGACTATTGAACTTTTATTACCAAAGGTTTATTTTAGTTATACAAGCATGTTATTCAACCGTTTAGCTTGCCTCAGAGTAATATTTTACATTCAGGTGGATTAATTACAAAACCGTGTGAACATTTTTTGGACTAGTTAAAGCATCTTTTCATCGTTGAACTGCTGAAATGATTTTGCTAAAGTTAACGTTCGTGTGATGGTTTACATCATCGAACTAATGAAACATTAACGTCATGCATGTTTTTTTTGTATAAGTAGGATGTTTGACACACTGGTGTAAATAAAAATGAGATTTGAAGTTTGATAAGATAAATTAAACAACTCAAAGTTAAGTGCTATCTAGGGTTATTGAGTGTACCAGCAGCTTGTTGACTCTCCCTTATGCACGAGTCAAGTTGGCTCGACGAGTCCCATAGACGAGTCATGGAGTGAGTCGAGCTTGTTTTTCCATGCGAGCTACTGGTGGGCTAGCACCGATGAGCAGTCTCAAAGCCAGGAAGACAAAAATAAATAAATAAGTTGAATTTTTAATGAAAAATAAAAAGGGTTATGTGTCACGTACAAAAACGAGTTTGCAGAACTCGTACCGAACACTTACAACATCAGGGTGGGTGAGGGTTTTTTGTAGTTTTTTATACAAGTGGGTCCGCTTGGGACCCATTATTGCGAGTGTAGGGATTCTGTGAAACAGAACCTCCGTACACCCAACATTATCCAAATAAAAAAATGTGCAAGCCGCGAGCTGGCCAGGCTCGACTCAACTTAGGGACCTTTGAACGGGCTGGACTATCTGGGAGCTGGGAAGCCAGAAAAAGAAAAAAAAAAAAAATCCAATTTTTAACAGAAGGAAAAAAAGGAAAAAATGTGTGAGCCGTGAGCTGGCTAGACTTGCCCCCACCTAGGAAGCTTTGCACGTTCCTATCTGGAACCTTTTGTGACGCCTGCGCCTCTTTCTATAGACATCCGATAAATGCACTTAAAGGGGGTTGAGGGCTTTGATCTTTCACAATGTATCTCGTGAATGGGTAAGAAACTGTTCCATCAAGCATGGTTCTTCGACTAATTCACCAAATAAGATAGTGAAAAATGTCTAAGAAACTGTTTTATTTACATAAATGGGTAAGCATACATGCATGACATGCTCAGCAAGAGCGTAATATTTCTTAAAAATGTGCAGGAAAACAAATAGACTGCAGAATTCTTGATATTGAAGTCCTAGAAAGTTCACTAATGTGATCAAATGAACATATCTAGCTAGCTGTGTTACCAGGCTCCAATCCATCTTCACCATCCTATTTAGGCAGTTCATTGAGGTTGAGCTTGAGAACTTTAAGGTCTTCTTATTTTCACTGGTTTTGGATGGCACCCTTTATTAGAAGTTAGAAAAATCGGTGCTTGCTAATTATTTTGGACACAAAATTGGTGTAGAATAATTTAGACCGATTCTCTCAACCCACCAAATTGATGAATTTTTAATTTTTCTCATATTCTTTTCTTATTTTACTTTTTATAAAATAATTATTTCCATCCAATATATTTCTTCAAAACTAACTTGTAAATAAAATTATATTAACTAAAAAATTATTTATAAGCAAAAAGTTACATTATATGTAAAATATTACTTATAAGATAAGAGAACTTATATAATAATTTAAAAATTACTTTAAGTTAAAAAATTGCTTTTATGTAAAAAAAAAAAATTGTTTATAAAATAAAAATACTACTATCAAGATAAAAATTCTCTTGTAAAATATAAAGAGGTTATATGTAAAAAAGTTCACTTAAAATTATTTAAAAGTATAAAATTATCATATAATTGTAAAATTTATTTAAAAGTAAAAAATATTAATTTAAAATTGTAAGTAAATATTTAATTATATTTAATTTTATTCAATTTTTATAAGTTAAAATATTAAATTTTATGTAAAAAATTATTTATAAGTAAAATATCACTTATGAGAAAAAAAAATTTGTACAAGAAACTATAAATTAAAATTTTTACTGAGGTACATACATTTAATTTTATTTGCTACTAAAACCACTCAAAACCAATCGGCCCATAAACGCTCAAAATCAATATATACTTTGAAAAATGCTTATGATCAGTATACTGAAACTCTGAAGAGGGCCCTGAAAATTGAATTATAATTCAAATTTTGAGTATAATTAGAGGAAGGTCAATACTTTGTATTTAGTGCATGACTGGAGAAATTTGAAATGTTCAAAATATTTATAAGTTGTAGTACTCATTGAATGCGTAGATTATAAGTTGTTAGGTTGTGTATTGGGATCTTACGAAATGTATTGATATTTTTCAGTAAATTTCAAATTATGAGTGAGATGAATTTCAAGACATTCTATAAATTCGAAATTTATTTAAAATAGTACATGTAGGCATGTATTATAAAATTTTCAAATTCAAATTCTTTTAATCTGTATGTTTAGTGCAAACTCTGAATGTAATGTTAAATATTTAACTAAAAGACACATAATACAAACGGTTATATTAATTTAAATTTTTACGAATCAATTTTGTATTGATGGATTAAGCGAGCATGTAGTTTAAAAAAATTTCGAACTCAAATTCTTTAATTTTTGAGTGTAGTACAAATTCAGATAAGATGTTTGTATTTCATTACAATACACGTGTAATTTAAATGCATTTATAAGTAGTAATGACTTTAATGCTCTCGTGTATCGACATAATATACGGACAAAATGATAACACAGATCAAGTTTGAATCATTAATTCTTGTTGGACACACGTGTTCTTTAAGTTGTCTCAATTGTGTCCAATCTATTGTACAAAACGTATTAGGGTTTCGAAAGGTTTGTAAATTGAAGGAACAGGCCTAGTGCCAAAAGCAAGCTAGTAACAAGAGTATTGTGTGCTTAAAATTTCTCTCATTCTTGGTGTTTCATGGCAAACCTTCAACTATCAAGAGTATGTCCATTAAGTGTTGTAAATCATCTCCCAGACAGAAATATATATATGTACACCCACAAGTAATGCGAAATAATTTGGAAGAAATATTGTTCTTCGTCAAACTACTAAATAGAATAAGTAGCATTGAGCATGCTTCTTCGACTATCAAATAAGATAGGAAACAAATGACTAAGATACGGTTCCATTCACATAAACCAGTAAGCAGGCTTGCATAACATTCTCAACAATAACATAATATTTCTTAAAATTGTGCTAGCAGAAAAACAACAGAAAATAAATAGTCTGTGACAGAATACTTGATATTTAAGGCTTAAAATTAAACTGGGCATCTAGCTAACTGCATTACCAGACTCCTTCCCATCTTTACCATCCTGGTTAGGCATCTCATTAAGGGCGGACCTGCGAACTTTTTGCTTCTTTTTTGCTTCTTCTGTAGAGGTAATATGATCAGGATGATTGCACTCACCAGTGCAATGGCATTGGTTCTGAATTCCAAGAGCCTGACAAGAAGGGAAATTATTGATGCAAAATCATACCATCATAAGTATTATAAATTGCTATTAAGCTAAAAGCTGCTATTTTACTTACTTTGTTTACTTCCAATTGTTTGGTGGCATTGATTTTTGGCTCATCTTTAGCATAAGAAGCTTCATTTGAAGACTGATCATCACTGGGGTTGTAAATTCCCACTTTGATTTCTTTGTCGCTTGATCTTTGCCCTCCCAGTCCTATAGGTGTTGAAAAACTCTCTCTATAAGTGCTGAAAATGTATTTGTCAGCCGTTGCTGCCGGAGGGACAGATTTGGCCGCCGGTACAATATGGCTGAAATTCGGTTGTAATTCTGGACGCACTGATTTTTTCTCTTCTGCAGTCTTTTCCTTGATCATCGTAGAGCAATTAGTACTAAATTCATTATCAAATCCATGATCCAGTTTTCCCTTCCCTTTGACGTTGTAAAGGATTCTCCCGACTTGTGCACCACCTGGGGTTTCATCAGCTCTTTCCCAAATTTTCGGCTTTTTAACAGGTGAATCCCTTTCGTCTCCGACTGGAAACACCTTCTCTTTGTTCTTATTCAATTGAAAATCCGGATTAACATCATCAGTTTCATCCTCAGAAATCCAAGAATAGTTGCTAGTGGAATCCAGATCTTCACTAGGTTTTCTGGAATCTCCATCGAGAAGCCTTACGAGCTGTTGAACTGCTAGAATTTCTTCTGAACTCGGAAGAGGCAGTGAATCAATGACTGTCTTAGTTGGTGCCCGGCCGCGCTGACCTGTCACCTGCCACTTCACAGATTCATTCAAACCCGCCGCTGAAGAAGCCACCACAGGACCTGAATCAATCTGATCACCATCAAGAACATGTGGAGGAACCCTATTCATGGCCTCAAATTCTGGCTCCGAAAAATTCATGGCATCCTCAGCTGGTGGCTCCATCCCCCTCCATGCCCTGTTAGGATGGCATTTCATGTGCCCAAATAAGGACCTATCTGTTGGAAAATCCTTCCAACAGATCTTACAAATATTTTTTCCCCCATAGTCAGAAGGGGAACTTGAGCCCACAAATTTCTTCAGCCGCTTCTTCTTCGATTTCCGCCTCGTGAGAGAGAAATCTCTGTTGGCCTGAACATGAGCCATGCTTATGTGGCCTCCCAATGCCTTGCCGGAGCTAAATCTTTTTTTGCACTCCACACAGCAATGATCCTTCACTTTTGATCCGTCCTTCATATCCTCCTCCTCGGTGCTTTTTTTCATGTTTGGAAACTTGTTCTTCTCCTGCAGTGGTTTGTCGGCAAAAACATCCATCGGCGCCACCTTTTCAGCTCCAGGTGAATCTTGGTCATACTCCATCATTGAATCCGGCTGATTTTCTTGATCTTTCTCCATTCTCAAGGAAGGAAAAAAAAAAAAAAAAAAGATTACTCAAAAATAGATCTGAATAAATCTTGAAACAGATTTTATATATAGCAGATTAATTGTACCAACAGCAACAAACCCTAAAGAAAGAATACAGAATGGCAGTGATAAAATACAAGAATTAAGTAAGTGGTTGCAAAATTCGAAGTGATGAAAATTTTAAGATTCAGAAGGAGAGCTGGTGTCTTAGCTTACAGAAATTGACAATAGAACTAGAAGCAATCCAGTCTTGAAAAATTCAGATTTTGATAAACCTTGTATGTAAAATCTTCTTTCTTCCTCTATATATTTACTGTATATATAGGCGTAATGTATAAGGATAATTGTTGTACAGGAAGACCTGTTGAATGGTTATTAGCAATAAATTGTTTTGGATTACATAAATCTGACTGTAACAGTGCCAAACTTTCAAAAGTTTAAGAAAAATATCTTGGTTTGAAATGTCTGCAAACATATCAGCGAACCTTATAAATGGTGCAGTTTTGGTGGTGATTATAATCGATTTAAATTATAAATAAATAAAATGAACGATAATGATACTTATGAATTTAATGAAATATGTAATTAAAAAAATGATTAGACCATTTATGTTTATAAAATAAACAACTTCCAATAGTATTATCAATGAATGTTGAATCGTTTCATTCATTTCATCTAAACTTTGTAACTCGTTTAATTTATAGAAACATGTTACTCAACCGTCAAACTTTTAATAGAAAATCTATAGTGGCTTTTACACGTTCGCCACGTGTAACGATCTCATGCACGTGAACTAATCGCTAAAACATGTGATAACATTTTGTGGAGAGGTAATTTTTCAAAAAATGCACCACATTTTAATTATATTAAAAGTCTCTAATTTTGATTATTGTCATACTTATATCCTAAATTTTTTTATTGCATGCTTACCGTCTGGATTTTATTAATTAGCACATGCTTTTAAATAAGGGGCAAATTATCATTCACATTTTCGTATTTTATCATTTTTTTTTTTTGCTAATTTGAAAATGCTCGGGACAAATAATTCTTTTTATATCCTCTAACATATTTTTTGGACTAAAATTGTTACAAAAGGCAAGATGTGCTAATTAATGAAGGATTGAGATAAGAATGCAATGAAAGATAAGTCAAAAATATAAGTATGACAATAAGTAAGAATTAAAAATCTTCAATACAATTAAATCATGGTACACTAGAGTCATTGTAGCCATATGTGGACTAGCTGCTAAAACGTGAAAACATTTTTTTTTCATCCCTAAAATGATTTCTAAAACAACGTTAATGCCACATGGCGGATTGTATCATCGAACTAACTCACTGTAAATTCCTATCATATTCTATTACGAACCTACTTATTCTAGGGTAAGTGACATCCATATCAAATCCTTAGAACCTCAACAAGAAAATAGAAAACAGTAGACATAATCAAAATTCAATACAGTCATCCACAATTTGATAAAAATCAAAGTCTTATTTATTTTTTAGATTAATTTAGCAAAAATCAAATCAAAATCTCCCTTTTGTTTTACATAATTCAAATTATATACATAACTAGTAAACTTGAATTGTAGTTTATTAACGAGACTCTCAATTTACTAAATCTATTAATTGTCAATGATTTCGTATCCTTGTAGGTATTGCATGAACTGTATACACGACTACACCTGTACATTTTATTTTATTTTTTTCATTTTTCACGCTGCTTAAGCATCATGTAGTTTTCACTGTTTATATTATCACTTGATGTTACAATAATTTATTATTGTTTTTTTTTTATAGAGATCACAAAGCACAAATTATATCATTCTTTTTAATTAAAAAGGACACGGTGTATATTTTTTAAGGTATGCAATTATTAATTAATTTTTTATGGCACGGAATTACATTGCCAAATCAAGCAAAAAGGTCTTAATCATTTACTCAATAATAATCAACAATTTCCACTCCTTTGTCAAAATTTACTTTTCTAGTGGACAACCCGGTGAAAGGATATGCATGTAGACCAACATATTTGAAGACGTTATATTATTATTATTTTTTTCAAAATCATAATTAATTTTGTAAGAAAACAGATGCAAATTTTCAAAAGTTAGGGGCCAATTGCCTCCACCATCCCTCTCAAGGCTCTCATGATACACGAATGATATTAAGTTTCACAACACAATTTAATTTGTTCATCAGAGTTCAACCTGTTGGAAAATAACACAAATCGAGGTAATATATATGACACGATAAGAATTATATGATCGTAAACAAACAACATGTATGATTTTTGTTAAAAGTTGGACCATTGAGTAACATGGTTGGTGCCTAAAATGAGATTTAAAATTCGATAAGATAAATGAAACTGATTAAAAGTTAAGTGATATAAGTCACATTAAGCCTTTTTTTGTTTTTATTATTATTATTATTATTATTATTATTATTATTATTATTATTATTATTATTATTGTTTTATTTTTTATTTTTTTTCTTTTGTTAAAAAGTTCATGTTAAAAATCAAACATTAATTTTAATTATACAATTCATAGAATTCACAATTACTAATCACTTATTCATAACTCATTTATATTAGTTAGTAAAAGAAATTAAAACCAAACAAAGGCTAAGTGTAAATTTTGGTGATCATGAATATCATTAATCCTTAAAAATGTATATAATGGTGTCATTATTGGTTATTTTTTTTTTTATAAATTTTGATAAAATTGTCATTAATTTATTTCTCTATATATATATATATATATATATATATATATATATTCTTCGTGATACAAATTAATATAAAAAAAGAACATGTAACCCGAAAATAATGAAAATGTGTTCTATGAAATAATACAAACTAGCTTTGTCATGTGATTCTAACATCAAAATCAACAGGCTCAATCTCCTACAGATGCCCCAAAAAAAAAATAAAAAAAATAATACAATAAAAAAAATCCAATCGCTACATGATGAGAAAAATTATTGAAAAATATATGAATTAATAAGCTCAATCAGTAGAGAATTTAAAAAAAATATTTATACTTTATCATTTATACATATATTTATTGAAATTCGAGTTCATATCATTTGTCACAATATAAAATTTCATAATAATGATAGTAAAAATCGTGAGACATTCACTTAAAAGCAATTTAATAATGTTGAAAAATATGACTGATCATTTATATAACATTAATTTCGAGTAAAAAAATATAATTTCATAATCATCAGCTAAATTTTATACTCAAAAATCTATTGTATCCTTATATCATAATATGCTGAACAATCTCATAAAAATTGTAACCTCTAAATATAGTGTAATCTATAATATGTAAACTGCTTCAATGGGCAAAGCAACCCCACGAAAGGTACAAGGCCCCATTCGGGCACGGAGATGGTTCCCAAAGATCTTCTACTGATAATGTAATGTAAAATATATGTCTCCCCTTATTATGTAATAAACGTTTTGTAATAATCATGTACCTTAACAAATAATTCGCAAAAGTTTCACGTAAAATAATGTAATAAATTTCTCATTTTTTCTTAAAATGTTTAACTTTTCATTTGACAAGGCCATGTACGTGGAAATTAACTCGACTGATAAACTCTCTCGATATACGTGTCGGCTCCTAATATAGCGATAGAATTATTCAAGTCAAAGCTCAATTCCGCCCATTTTCAAATTAATAATAAATGAAAGACACCAATTTCACTTTAATTACAATCAATCTCTATTAACTTATTTACATATGCTGCACATATATACTCCTGTCCCTATATGTTATTGTTAGTAGCCAATTTCCCCTCTCTGTTCCAAATTTTTAATAAAGTAATATGAATCATTTCCAATCTTTCCCAATTCAATTTATTAAAGTAAGATAGCCACGACTTCCCCCCCTCTTTCAATTCCGTTCTATATCAATTTCATTCCTTATATTTCCTTCTTTAATTGGACTAATTAGTAATTTGCATAGATTGATTATGAGCATGTGTTATCAAATTTTCAAACTGCAATTATTGTAATTGGTAAGTATAATGGAAATTCAGATCTAATTTAATTTGTATATTTCATGCAAAGACGCGAATTTAAATACATTTTAGTAATAATAACTTATCCGCTCTTTTGTATAGAGATATACACGAGACAACATGTGAGCTATATCAAGTATTAATCATTATATTTTCTTATACATTTGCGTTCTTCAATTCTTTCAAATTGTGAGCAATCTATATATAGTATAAAATCTGTTAGTGTTTGAAAAGTTCGTACGAAGAATCATACATAGTTGCAAAAAGCTAGCTAGCAACAAGGATATAACACGCTTAAAATTTCTCTACGGGGTTTTCATCATAACCTTCAGAGGAATTCATAAATCTGTCTCGATTTCTTCCATTCAAGTACAAGAAAACACTATCCAGATATGAATCTAATCTTGATGAAACAATACATTAGTATGAAAGTTTGGTGACTTCTTCTGAAGATAGAAATCGTTTTATTAGAAAATTCAAAGAATATGTCCTCTCACTAGAACTCAGAATAAGTATGTTGACGGAAGTTCTGATGGCTATAGGATACTCATCATCAACTGAGAGAATATCAAGAATTTGTGTTTTGCATGCCAATTTATACACTTCTTGAAAATGATCTCCAATCTCATATCTTCTAATATTATAACAGCTAACAATCTGTAAATGATCATAGCCCTCAATTCCTTTTAAAGTGCATTTTTTGGATCAGCCCCCGAGTCTATAAAAAGAGGCGTAGCATCCCAAAAGGTAACAGATAATGCCAAATAATTTGGCTGAAATGTTGTTCTTTGAGTAAAGCAAGTAGTATTAAGCATGCTTCTTCGACTAATTCACCAAATATGATAGCAAAAAAATGACTAAGAAACTGTTCCATTCACAAAAATCAGTAAGCAAACTTGCATAACATGCTTAACATTGACTTAATACCACTTCAAATTGTGCAAGGAGAAAGTAAATAGACTATGACAGAATACTGGATACTGAAGGCCTAAAAATTCAATAATATGATCAAATTGACATCTAACTAGCTGTATCACCAGATTCGATCACATCTTCACCATCCTGGCTAGGAATCTCATTGAGGTTGAACTTGAGGAGAACTTTGTGCTTTTTTTTCGTTTCTTCTGTTGAGGTAACTCGATCAGCATGATTGCACTCACCAGTGCTATGGCATTGATTCTGAACTCCAATAACCTGACAGGAAGAGAAATTATTATTGCAAATCATACATCATAAGTATTGTAAACTGCTTTTAAGCTAAACGCTGCCTTTCTACTTACATTGTTTACTTCCAATTGTTTGATGGCATTGGCTTTTGGCCTATAATTGGCATAAGAAACTTCATTTGAAGACTGATCATCAATGGTGTTGTAAACCTTAACCTTGAACTTTTTGTGGCTTGATCTGTGCCCACCTAGTGCTTGAGGTGTAGAAAAACTCTTTCTACAAGTGTTGCATATGTATTTATCAGGTGTCACGGCCAGAGGAACAGATTCAGACACCGGTCCTGTAGGGCTGAAACTTGTTTGCGACTCTGGATCCACTGATTTCTTCACTTTAGTTTTTTTAATGATCATCATAGAGCCATTAGTACCAGATTTGTAAGGATCATCAAACTCGTCTAATGAATAATCTGAACTTATTAAATTTTCAGTATCCGATCCTGGATTCAATTTTCCCTCTCCTTTGCCATTGTAAAGGATTCTCTTGACTTGTGCACCACCAGGGTTTTCATCAGCTCTTTCCCAAGTTTTCAGCTTTTTAACAGGAGAATCCCTTTCATCTCCAACTGGAAACACCTTCTCTTTGTTCTTATTCAAATAAAAATCCTGATTAACATCGTCAGTTTCATTCTCAGAAGTCCAACAATTGCTGCTAGTAGCTTCACTTTCATTAAGCTTGGAATCCTGATCTTCAATAGGTTTCACTGAATCCCCATTGACAAGCCTTATAAGCTGTTGAACAGCTAGAATTTCCTCAGAACTCCGAAGAGGAGGTGAATCAATGAGTGGCTTAGTTGGAGCCCGGCCACGCTTACCGGTCACCTGCCACTTCACAGATTTATTCAAATTCACCGGTGGAGAAGCCACCACAGGACCTGAATCAATCTGATCACCTTCACAAGCACGTGAAGGAACCCCATTCACGACCTCAAATTCCGGCTCCAAAAAATTCATGGCCGCCTCAACTGGTGGCTCCATCCCCCTCCACTCCCGGTCAGGATGGCACCTCATGTGCCCAAACAAGGACTTGTTTGTTCGAAAATTCTTCCCACAGATCTTACAAATAATTTTTCCGCCATAGTCAGAAGGAGAACTCAAGCCCGAAACTTGCTTCGCCCGCCTCTTCGATTTCAGTTTCTTGAGAGAGAAATCTCTGTTGGCCTGAACATGAGCACTGCTCATGTGACCTCCCAATGCCTTGCCGGAATTAAATCTCTTTTTACACTCTAAACAGCAATGGTCCTTCACTTTTGGGCCATCCTCCTCCTCCGCGCTTTCTTTCATGTTTGGAAACTTGATCTTCACCCGCAGTGGTTTGTCAGCGGAACCACCCGCCGGCGCTACCGTTTCAACTCTCCGTGAATCTTGGTCATCTTCCATCATTGAATCCGGTTGAATATCTTGATCTTTCTCCATTCTCAAGAAAGAAAAGAAAAAAGAAAAGATTAACAAAATCAACTCTTCAAAAAAATATGGAAACAGATTTCGTTCAGAGCTGATTAATTCTACCAACACAAACAAACCCTAAAAAAAATAATGAAGGGCAGCGACAAAATACAAGAATTAATTAAGGAAAGTAGTTGGAATTCGAAGGGGTGAAAATTTTAAGTGTGAAAGAGCTGGTGTCTTAGCTTTCAAGAAAATTGAACGAAAAGGAAACAATAGATCAAGAAGCAAGGAAAAAATTCATGAGAAAATTTGCTCAGACCCATTGGTCTTAAAAATCGGGTTTTGATAAGAAGATAGAATACTC
>NC_036252.1:16595015-16598036 GCF_002742605.1 Olea europaea var. sylvestris | reverse complement strand
TATATATATATATATATATATATATCCATCAAACTACAAATTTAACTTGTTCGTAACGTGGAGTTTTTGGATCTCAAGGTTTTATTAAAAAATTATAACATTAAGGTTAAGATGTAATTTATTAGCCTAAATTATAGGAAAAACCTTAATTTTTTTATTTTCTAATTTTTTAAAACAATCGATTAGGTCTCAAATGACTATTAAAATTTTGAACTCATAAAGCAAACTATTTTAGAAGGGTTTAGTTTAGTTAAAAATTGTTTCATTGACAGGTCCACTTGGAATCAAATTGACGATTTCAAAAAGATGGTTTCAATCCGAATAAATATACGCAGGGTGGAGTTATTAAGAAAAAAATAATTCTTCTTTTACATATGTTTAAATAATTCTTCTTTTGTATATGTCTAATTAAATATTTTGTAAGCGAACGATTTTCATAGAGTTAAATGAAATTTTTTTGACTTTTATAAACTTTTATATTATAAACGAAAATTTTCATAAACTTTTATAAACATTTATTTAATAGCTTTGATGAACTATCGTTTTAGAAGAAAAGAAATCTTGTATATAATTTATTGCATAAACCACTACTTGCATTACTAAATGGTCAATAAAATACTGTACCAAAATTATTTTCTCATGTCAATAAATATTTTTATAAAAATATCAATCATCTAAATTAGAAAAAAATTCAATAATCTGACAAGAGAAAAAAAAAAAGGAAAATCTCTGTTCTTCAACATTATTAATATGTTCAAATATGTTGTAAGTTATTAAATTAAACAAACAACCAATTTATAAAATTTCAATTGTAAATAAATTTATTTTGTTATAAGATTTTAACTAAAATGGGAATCTCTAAAAAATTGGAAGTACCCATGAAAAATTAGATAGTGAAGATTTCTTGCAATTTAAAATTTTATCATTTTCATAGGAAAAAGGAGAAATTGATGAAAAAAAGGAAAGGGGAAAATGAGAATATTAAAAGAGAATGATATAATAAGTTGAAGAAAAAGAGGGAAAATATTAAATTTTATTTTATTTTATATCATGGATCTAGGATCCGTAATTCCGTAGAATGAAAGGGGAAGGAGAAATACTAAAGAAATAGAGAAATACTACACATGGAAAGATATTATTATCGTGAAAGCTTTTCAAAATCCTAAAGATAAAGGAGAGACATTCTATGAATTTTTCTATTAGTAATTTCCGCTTGAAATTTTGTACATGCAAGATTTTATAAAAAGTTGTTGACATTTGAATATTCGTGACCTTTTAAGACTCGTAAAAAATCTTGATTTAATATCCATAACTTCTAATTTTTTTATAGCATTAATATCCATACTACTAGAATTCACTATCTATGCGAACCATGGCATATCAACGCTACTCAACAATGTCATGTATTGGATCAGTTGGGACCCCAATACACTATTGTGTAAAAGTTAACCTAGAAGTTACTTTTAAATAGAAATGTTGAGAATAAGTATATAATATGCTTAAATTAAGATGTGTTACTAGTTAAATAAAAATTTCATAAAGTAAATGAATACAGTGATTGAAAAATTAAAGGCTAATTATATTACCTCTACAAATTTTAATTATTACACCATATTATAGTTACACCACAATTAAAGTATATTTTTAATAAATACACCGCAATAAATTTACAATTATACTCCTAATTCAATAAAAATAAAAAATTGAAAAAGAACATAATATAATATTGTGATGTACTTATCACCAATATTAATCCTCATTTTCTCAACCTTTCCCTTCATTTATTTCACAGCAATTGAAATCAGAAGATCGGCGAAGAACACCATCCCATAATAAATAGAATGTTTGTCACAAATAATTAATATGTCTAAAAAGATCCTTTGAAGTTGTCAGTAATTTATTTGTGTTACCATTTTTATTTGAAATATGAATTTTTAATGTATTTACAATTTCATTTATTAATCTTTGAAGTCCATTTTGGAAACACTTTTAAGTGGAAATTAAGAAATTTTATCAACAACAACCTTATAAAAAATTAATTTATTATGATCCTGTAAATAATACAATATAACAATAAAAAATTCTAGTTGATTAAGAACAACTTTCGAAAATTCATATACCTCATAGGCAAAAATTCACGAAAACTGATGCACCTACATATACACAAATTCATTTACGGTCTACCTATATACATGAAATTCGTGGTAATGAGTGGAGTAGCCTGTGTATAGCTCACATGATGAATGCATGCAATTCATGAAATTATGATGAGTCATAAACCCATTTAACAATTAAAAATCATAATCTTATATATTTGTTTTAAAATCATAACAAATTTGTTTAACTCAACAAAAAAAATCAGATTCTTAATTTTCAAACTTGAAAAATAAATTCATTTATCGTGAGGGAAAAGATTATCTTGTCGCCATGAAAAAGGCAAAAATCGTTGGGAAAACTATGAATAATGAGATATTGAGGAAAAGAAAAGAAAGAAATTAGGCTTTATATTTGTGGTATAACAATAATTTATTTAATTAAAAAGTATATTAAAATTCTAATTATATAATTTTACTTAATGATATTTTAGTAAATAAGAAAATTGTGGCGTACTTAGTAAAATTTGTAATGGTAATATAACTACCCTTAGGCTTTATATTTGTGGTGTAACGATAATTTATTTAAATAAAAAGTATATTAAAATTATAATTGTGTAATTTTACTTAAGGATATTTTAGTAAATAAGAAAATTGTGGTGGACTTAGTAAAACTTGTAGTGGTAATATATTTACCCAAAATTAAAATATTTCTTTATAAATTTCATTATACACAATGTCTTAAAAAATATTAATTATAAGAATTTTCAACAGTGTTTTCTTTGGGGAAAACTATATCTTTTGAATGTTTATTCCAGATAAATTCATATTCCTAAGTTATTTTAAATCCGAACAATTTCATTCAAAATAATAATTCCAAAAGAATGATTTCTTGTTACGTGGAGAGATAAATTATTTGGTAGTAGGC
>NC_036252.1:16590808-16594031 GCF_002742605.1 Olea europaea var. sylvestris | reverse complement strand
AAAAAAAAATTAAAATAAAATAAAATAAAATAAAAACAAAAATCATAAAGTTCATTGTCATCTAAAACATTTTAAAGTTCAATTGATAAACATTTAAGAAAGTTGACTTGTGCTTAACACTCGTCTAGGTGTTGTAGACCCCAGTGATTTATTGTTCATTAAATTAAAGAATAATGTCATGTAGTTCCATTGGAATTAAAAACCTTAATTTAGGTGGTAGTAGATGATACACTGAATGAAATGTGAAATTAAATTACTTATTTAATCACACCTATCATTTAATGTCACATTAACGTGACATTAACGCTACTTAGACTGTGGTTGTAATCCCAATGGAGTTAAATAGCATTATTCTACATTGAAATGCATAATAAATTTATTAAATACTCACCCATCCCATTTATATAAGTTGATTTTATTTTTTCACACGGATTAAGAAATCTTATTTAATGTTATTGAAAAAACTATTTTTACCAAAGAGTTTCTAATTTACTCTTATTTATATTTGTACGATATCAAGATTAAATGGGAAAAATTTGTTATAACTAGACAAATTGAATAAGGTTATATTAGTAAACAAATAAAACAAAATATTTTCAATCGAAAAATAAGACTATATGCTTGGGACAAAAACAAAAAAAGGAAAATCAACTTATATAAATGGGATGGAGTAATAAATTATTAAGGTTCATTTTCAGCTAAATTGATGCCAAGCATCAATCAATAGTCTACTAATCCTATTTGTCAAATATGATTGAAAGTGAGTGTAATTGTAACATTTTACATTTTTGCAAAACCATAATTCCAACTTATTTTGGGTATCTGGTAACCATGTATGTAGGGGTATAATTGGCAATTTGATAGCAAAAGCAATAAAAAATCCAATATGGAAATAATTCAGTTTTCAATGTAAAATTACAATACTATTATAATTTTCCATATGTTCATGTGAACAATTTTGTTTCTGATATGTATTTTGACTTGTTATTCTTTTATCTAACCATAATCGTATTGTATAAATGTACCGTAGTTCATGATCTCTGGTAAATTTGTTGGATTAGGTATACATTTTTAACATGCATAAGCATGTTTCGACGGCATATTTTGGAAGGATTATTTCATGTAGCAAGTAACATCATTTGTAATCTATGAAATTAAGTTCCCATTCGTGTCGCATTCTCTAAAAACTAATTTTTTTTCGAACTTATTTTCAACCACTCATTCCTCTAATATATAAATTTATACATAATTCCAAAAAAATTCCTTACTTTTTAATCTCGCATTCTCCCAAAAAAAAAAAAAAAAAAAACACCATTAAAAAATCTATTTTTCAAAAAATGGCCTCAAGTATAGTCATTGTAATTATCCTCTCTTGCAATTCATTCCAACGTTAACAATCTTAGTGCATCCATGTTAACATCTGATGTTTACATATCCAATCTCGGAATCTATCATAAAAGTTTTGCATTTGATATTCGTTTAAAAGGAATGAAGACATTCTAATACTAAAGCTTATGTTGCCGCCGCCGCTTCCATTTGCTCGTATACATGATCCTTACTTCCCTGCATTTTCATGGCAAAACTTGAATAGCTGCGCATCCAAGTGACTGTGTCGTAAAATAAGCTTGATTTGGGCAAGTTTAGTATTTTGATTCTGGGCTCGTTAATTATTGTAAGTATTTAAATGGTCCATGAGTCCACATCAAGAATAGTCCATGTTCTAAAATTGACTTGTATTAATTTAATTGATATTAATAGTTAGTGGGAATATACATTTAATTTTGTACGTAAAAGAGTCCGTTTAGCAATTAGCACTATAAATAAAGATGTCCATTAATTTAGATATAAAATATAAATTCATTCTCGAAACTCTTCAACCTCTTAAAGATTCTCTTATAGTACTATCCAAAAAAGTTATCTTCCTCACATTGTGTGCCTTAGTCACTCGGGATTCATTTGGCATCTCATTCATCTTTCCATTGATTATATATTCGGCAAATTTAATGATAAATATGTCACAATCGAACCTACAAAATTACAAATAATTGGTTATTTACAAGCATGGTTGTAAGATGAGTTTAAAACCAAATACATCTAAAAATATTGGCTTCGGACGAGAAAAAAGTTAGCACATAGAAAGAAAATGTCAATCTAAGCCCTATGATCTTACTAATCACTACAAGAAAGTTGAGGAATGTTAAATCTACTAGGCAAATTACAGGATACATACGATTTTCAGATCAAGTTAACTACCACAAATATGAAAGAACAGCTTCAGCTCATTAATGCGAGACGCCATAGTCATAGAACAAGGGAGCATTTCAAATAGCAGCATAAAAATTAAAAAAATTATCATCAGGTACAGAAATATTTACTTAATAAACCATTTTGTTAACCATGTATGAAACATATCTCGAAACCACACATGAAGGTAAAACACTAAATTAAATATGGGGAAAATTCTCATTTTAAAAATAAAATAAAATTCAACCTACTCAATTAAAGAATTCAGACTGCAATGACATATTATAAGCAAACCAAATAATGGAAAAAATTAAATTAATACATCAATACATTTAATTATCCATATTCTTTAATTTGCCAATTAATGTAGGAAACAAATAAATGGTCATTAAATGGGAAATATTGTTTCTTCTTTTGACAATGTTTTAAAACAGATTTGATTGCCAACATACTATCAATTATGACTCAGAAAGATTTTTAGCCTTCATAATTACATTATACATAATCTCTACTAGAAACATGTTTCATCAATTTAAATTTATAGTTGCATCACGTGTTAATAATAAATTTAATATAAAAAAAAACTCATTTCTCTTATAGTTTGTTTTCCCATTATTTGATAGTTATCAAATGATAACATTAATTAGCCCAACTGCTTGAATACACTTACATATGTAGTTATTACGCACAACACATAAAATAAAACTTATATATATATAGATCTTTTTTAAAAGATAAAATGACCACATTAGGTGGCACATTTAATTAATAATGAAAGAAAAATAATACATAAATACATGTATCTATTACATCATATCTAACTTCTCCTCATCATGTTTTAAGTGTTATATTTATTCTTGATGGACTAGCATTTCATTTGTCATTTTTTAGCCCATAATGGGATGGGCTTTTTTTTTTTATTAAAACATTTGGAGGCCCTACTTTCAACCCAATTGATATAGTATTGGCCCTTATATAT
>NC_036252.1:16539098-16590673 GCF_002742605.1 Olea europaea var. sylvestris | reverse complement strand
TTTGGCATTGGAGGTATGTTTTTTTTTTCCCCTATTATTATTGTGGGTTCATGCTATGACAATGAGAAATGGATTATTAAATCAACTGATGTTTTTAACAAATGGTATTTGAGCAAACCTTCTCATTTTCACAGCTGACATTTTACATTGCAAAATACCTCTATTGGTAATTATTTTGGAGGTTTCGTTGATAATTTTCCTTTTATTGGAATTTGTTGATTATATAATCATGACAAAATGAAGATTTGAAACGGGACAGTGGCTTTTTTAAATTATAATGCTTTGTTTTTTGGAAGAGGTTAAAGTTCAACAACCACGAAATGTTTGGAAACTCCCTTCGGCAGACAAGTAAATAAAAGATGGATAGAGACTGCCCCCTAGTGATCCAAAGTAATAGCATTTAATAAGAAAAACTAAACAGGAGCCAATAATGTGGAAATTGTGGTAACACCCAATTAGGTTTTGAGTGCACTTGATGCTAGGCGAATCTGGGAGTTGTTATTATTATTATTATTATTATTATTATTATTATTTTTTTTTTTTTTAATAATAGATCTATTATTATTATAATTGACAAATGTTTTTTTTAAGGTGTCCATTGATGAATTATGTGATATTGTTCCATATTTGTTTTGGAGAAAAGAAATGGATAATTTTATTTATTTATTTTTCTTTCCTTTTTGGAGTAGAATAAATATTTTGTCCATGTGAATTATATAATTTTGTTGTATACCGATGGTTTGGAGTGGTTATGTACTCACCTCTCATGGGACTAGTCATGATAAATTATCGGGATTATTATATTGTTTATGCTTCCGCTAAATGACATTTTACTAAGATCCATGCGGATAGTGAATTTGCTCTCTCGGTAAATCATTATTTGGTAGGATGCTTAGGACGACAAAGATAATAGTTAAGTGCTTGGCACTTGGTGGTTAAATTCTATCATCTCGATAGTGGGTCATCTTAAGTCTTTGTATTTAATTATTTTGTTTTGTCATGCGTAAGAGCCTTGAGTGTGTCTTGGGTAATAGATCTATTATTATTATAATTGACAAATGTTTTTTTTAAGGTGTCCATTGATGAATTATGTGATATTGTTCCATATTTGTTTTGGAGAAAAGAAATGGATAATTTTATTTATTTATTTTTCTTTCCTTTTTGGAGTAGAATAAATATTTTGTCCATGTGAATTATATAATTTTGTTGTATACCGATGGTTTGGAGTGGTTATGTACTCACCTCTCATGGGACTAGTCATGATAAATTATCGGGATTATTATATTGTTTATGCTTCCGCTAAATGACATTTTACTAAGATCCATGCGGATAGTGAATTTGCTCTCTCGGTAAATCATTATTTGGTAGGATGCTTAGGACGACAAAGATAATAGTTAAGTGCTTGGCACTTGGTGGTTAAATTCTATCATCTCGATAGTGGGTCATCTTAAGTCTTTGTATTTAATTATTTTGTTTTGTCATGCGTAAGAGCCTTGAGTGTGTCTTGGGCTCTAGCATAGTGCGTAAGAGTTATTTTGAATAAAACTCTAGCATGAACATAAAATTGCATATTGGATACATTTATGGGTGCATGTTTCTGTCATTCTATATGTTTAATAAATTATTTATTGTATTCTCCTCAACTTATGGCAATGGAGCTATGTCTCTCTCTTAGACTGCCATCAAAAGTCTAATTGGAACAAATTATGAGGATTAGCGTGAGTCTCTCACTATTAATTTGGCCATTATGAATTTGGATTTGGCTTTGAGGGTTGATGCACCTACCAAACCCACTAGTGAAAGTACTACAGCTGAAAAGACTCTTTATGAGCAATGGTTGCATTCTAATAGGACTTGCCTTATGATCATGAAGTATACCATTGACAAGTCTATCAGGCAGAGCATATCTGATATAGATAATGCCAAAGAGTATCTTGAGGCTGTTGGGAAGAAATTTACTAAATTTGACAAGGCAGAAAAGGGGACTTTGATGAAACTTCTTACTACCACAACCTACGATGGGGTAAGTGGAGTTAGAAAGCACATTATGAAGCTTACTCATTTCTTTAACAAGTTGAAAGGGATGAAAGTTGAGTTAGCAGACATTTTTCTTGTATGACAAGTACTTGAATCCTTGCCATCTCAATTTGATGCACACAAGACTACTTATAATGCTTAGAAAGAAGAATGGGACTCGAGTGAGATGACTGCTATTGTAACTCAAGAAGAAGAGATGATGAAAAAGGCAAAGTCTCATGCTGCTTTCATGGTGACTGCTGATAAAGGGAAGAAGAGATTTTTCAAAGGTAATAGTAGCAACTTTAATAGTAACTTCAGTAAGATGAAGAAATCTATGAGACCTCCTCAACAAGCTAACGTAAGTATTCCAACTGGGACTAAGAAGGAAGGTTTCAAGGACAAGTGTAACTTCTGTCATATTTTTGGGCACAAGAAGGTTGTTGTAGGAAGTTTATGGCATGGTTAGATAAGAAAGGTAGACATTCGATACTAGTGTGTTTTGAATCTAATTTAGTCGATGTGTCTTCTGATACTTGGTGGCTAGATACAGGTGCAACCATTCACACTACAAATTCTTTGCAGGAATTAAGAAACCGCAAAAGGCCAATTGACACAGAGTCAGTAGTAAACATGGGCAATGGGGTGGAGGTTAAAGTTGAACATATTGGAACAGTTAGACTTATTTTGGCTTCCGAGCATGTTTTGAACTTGTCTGATACTGCTTTTATACCTTCTATCAGAATAAATCTTGTCTCTGTTTCTATTTTGGATAAATGTGGATATCCTTTTCATTTTGGAAATGGAAAGGCTAAAATCTATTATAATTCTGTTGTGGTTGGTACTACTACATTATATGATGGTTTGTATAGAATTAACTTGTTTCCTGCTTTAGATTCTACTTCTTCTAGTATATCTGTTGTGAATGCTGTAGTTGGTTCTAAACGTACCAGATCCATTGAAAACTCTTCCATGTTGTGGCATAAAAGGCTGGGTCATATTTCTAAAGAAAGAATGGAAAGGTTGATTAAAGATGGTATACTAGTTGACTTGGATTTTTTCTGATTTTGAAACTTGTGTTGCTTGTATCAAAGGGAAGCTTCCAGCGAAAACCAGAATACAAGATTAGTAGAAGTGTGAAAATTTTGGATTTAATTCATACTGATATTTGTGGTCCCATTTCACTTGCCGCTTTGGGAAATTATAGATACTTCATTACTTTTATTGATGATTATTCTCGTTATGGTTACATAGAGCTCATTCGAGAAAAGTCAGACTCATTGGAAGCTTTTAAGGCTTTTAAGGCTATCGTGGAACTCCAAAAAAAATAAAAAATCAAGGCATTAAGATCTGATAGAGGAGGTAAGTTTTATGGGAGATGTGATGAAACTGGTAGAAATCCTGGACCTTTTGCTAGTTTTCTCGAGGCATATGGTATTGAGGCTCAGTACACAATGCCCAGAACTCCTCAACATAATGGTATTGCAGAAAGAAGAAATCGTACTCTTATGGACATCGTGTGGTGTATGCTTAGTCATTCCACTTTGCCTGATTTTTTATGGGGCGAGGCCTTAAAAACTGCTGCCTACATTCTGAATCAAGTACCAAGCAAGTCGGTTCCTAAAACCCCTTATGAGTTATGGTCAGGTAAAAGGCCTAGTTTGCATCATTTCCGTGTTTGGGGCTGTAAAGCAGAAATAAAGTCTTATAATCCTCAGCAGAAGAAACTTGATCCTAAGACCATCACTGGATATTTTGTTGGCTATTGTGTGGGATCAAGAGGCTCTAGATTCTATTGCCCTTCTAATGTTACTAGAATTGTTGAATCTGATTGAGCCATTTTCTTTGAGGATGCTTGTGACAGTGGGAGTTTTGCGCCACGTGAAGTTGTGTTTAGGGAGGAACGTGTTGTTATACTTGTTCAGGTTACTCCTCCACTAGCGGTTGAAACACCATTGATGGAGGGAACCAATGCTACTATCCTAGACCCTGTTGTTCACACTAGGGTTGATGTTTATATGGGGACTGATGATATTGTTTTGAGGAGATCACAGAGAATTTGTAGACCAACAATTTCTGATGATTATCTTGTCTATTTGCAGGAGCATGAGTTTGATGTTGGTACATCTCTTGATCCAACCTCTTTTAAGGAGGCCATTGATAGTCCTAAATCTTCATTTTGGATGGACGCTATGCATGATGAGATGACATTAATGTGTCAAAATGGAGTATGGGACTTAGTTGAACTACCTTGTGGCTATAGGCCAATTGGCCATAAATGGATTTTCAAGACCAATTATAATTCTGAAGGTCAGGCAGAAAGGTATAAAGCTAGACTTGTTGCTAAGGGCTTTAATCAAAGAGAAGACATTGATTATAATATACTTTTTTGCCTGTTTCTACCAAGTATTCTTTTCGGATTATTATGGCATTGGTGGCTCATTTCGATCTCGAGTTGCATCAAATAGATGTTAAGACAGCTTTTCTTAATGGGAATTTAATTGAGGATGTGTACATGGTGCAACCAGATGGATTCCAAGTAGATGGAAAAGAACACATGGTGTGTAAGCTTAAGAAGTCTATTTATGGGCTTAAGCAGCCATCGAGACAATGGTACCTAAAATTTGATGAGATTGTCACCTCTTTCGGTTTCAAGGAGAATGTTGTTGATCAATGCATATACTTGAGAGTTGCTAGGAGTAAGTATATTTTTCTTGTTCTTTATGTTGATGATATATTACTCGTTGCAAATGATATTGAACTTTTGCTTGAGACAAAGCGCATGTTGGCATCTCATTTTGATATGAAGGATCTTGGTGAAGCCTCTTATGTTTTGGAGATTCAGATTATTCATGATAGATCTAGAGGCGTTCTTGGATTGTCTCAGAAAATCTACATTGATCGAGTTTTGAGTATGTTTAATATACATTCTTGTTCTCCTGGAAGAGCACCTATTATGAAAGGCGGTAAATTTTCTAAGTCTCAATGCCCTAAAGATGATATTGAGAGGACTCAAATGCAAACAATTCCATATTCTTCAGTTGTGGGCAGTTTGATGTATGCTCAAGTATGTACACGGCCTGACATAGCTTATGTTGTCGGTGTACTTGGGAGATACTTGAGTGATCCTGGTTTGGCTCATTGGAAAGCTGCAAAGAAAGTACTTACAAGACACTAAAGGCCCGATGCTTACATATCGACGATCAGACATTCTTAATGTAGTTGGATATTCTGATGCTGATTTTGCAGGTTGTGTTGATGACAGAAGATCTACTTCTGGTTATGTTTTTATGATGGCAGAAGAAGCTATATCTTGGAAAAGTGTCAAGCAGTCACTTGTAGCTTCCTCTACAATGGAGGCAGAGTATGTTGCTTGTTATGAGGCTACATGTCAAGCTATATGGTTGCGAAACTTTATCTTGGAGCTGAGTGTTGTGAACACCATTTCGAGGCCGCTGAAGATATTTTGTGATAATTCTGCAGTAGTTGCTTTCTCTCGAAATACTAGGAGTTCTTCATGCTCTAAGCATATTGATATTAAGTATTTGTCTGTTAGAGAGAAAATAACTGAGTTCTATATTTGTATTGAGCATGTTTCGACAGATCATATGTAACGTCCCGAACTCTTTTTCATTATTATTGTTATTTTTAAATAAAAATGAGCTCAAGGTGCTACCAAAACTTTTCTCTATCTAATTTAAGCGGAAACATATCGAAAATATTCGATTTCAAATTATTAAACAACATAATAATATCGTGCATAAATATTAAAACAAAGATATTCTTTATATAAGTTGACGATTGTCCTTTCTAGACATTTTACTTGACGACCACATTAGCATCGCTCCGTCAATCTTCCACGCGTCCTCATGACCCGTTCTTATCTGAAAATATTGTAAGAGTGAGTATTTTGAAAACACTCAGTAAGAATAAGTGCACATCCTTTTTCACATGATATAAATATAAAAATAGCATAACATACCAACATTTCTTAGGAATTTCTTAAGAATCCCCATATCCCATAGGATTTAATTTCTTTTCTTTGACCTGACGGTCTATCCCGAAGGATTTAACTTCTTCTCTTTGACCTAACGGTCTATCCCGAAGGATTTAACATAGCATTCGACCCGAAGGCCTTGAAGTATCTCATGCCAAAATTTACATATATATCAAGGAATAAGAATTTACCACTTGCACCATGTATTCTTACCTCAATTTTATATCCAAGAATTTACTTGAAAATGACTTTGTGAAAAGATATACTTTGCTCAAAATTCTAAAATTATAAAGAGGCGTGATGTATGTGTAATATAAACTGTGGTGGAAGAAATCATTTTCATCTCATATATATATATAATTTCCACACACGTAACTTCCATAATGTGAAAAGTCATCTGAGGTTAATTGAAGATTAATGTAATTAAACCACCATGTCCATGAGTTAATGTAAAATCAATTAAAGTGTGTTACTGTTACAAATTTGAAAGGGCACGTTCTAATTAATTAAAGTTAATATCATGGTTAAGGAGATAATTAAGTCTAAATAAATCCAATTATACTAACATATTCATTCCATATTCATTCCTTTCATTATGACCACATGACTGTACATATTTCTAGGAGAAAAATCATTTTATATTATACATTAAGAAAATATTAAAAGATAACATATTTCGTTTTATTAGAATAACTCAGACATACTAGCTCAAAATTACTTTTTCTTAATTCCAAATTATACTATTTAACAAGAGCTATAAAATGAGTGTAATATCGATATATTTTTAATAACTTTTAAAATACTTAAATATTCGATCCAAATAAGTTACGATAAATTAAAAATAAACGTTTGCGGAATAAACCATTTATGCAAATAAGTGGGACGTGTTTATCACTTCAACTTTTCGACTTTAGTGTGACGACAGTGTTGGACATGGATTATTTTATTTGTTAAATTACCAGCCCACGTGGAAAAAATTTAAAATTCGGAGTGTTACATCATATGTTAGCTGACCCACTAACTAAAGGTTTAGCTCCAAAATTGTTTCAGGAGCATGTGGCTCATTTGGGATTGTTAAAGTCTTTTGTTGTATTTAGTTAGTGGGAGTTTGTAATCATTGCTATTTTACCATATTATATATGCTCGTATTTGCTTTGTCTTTGTAATATTGTAATATTAATGAAAGCCTGAGTCACGCGCATTTTGGATAAGGTGATGATTATATGTATTGAGACATTTTGGTTAGTCTCGTGCCTTAGTCACGTGTATTATGGACAAGGTGTATTACCTGTAAGAGACAATATATTTTTAGTCTAAGTCTGGCAGTTGTGAGTGTATGTTTGGTGTCATATACCCTATCGGTATGGTCATTAGGCTATGTGCTACAACTGTGTTTTGGGCAAGGCTTATCATTTTAAAGACATTCAGATTTGTCTCTAGGGGTTCTTGTGGAAACAGGTGTTTATCACTCTTTTGATCTTTTTCATACTGCTTTTACATCTCAATTGGCCTATGTTACGTGATTTCGAGTATTGGTCATGTGATATATATCCTGTCGGTATTTCATTCACTGGCTTGAATTGGTGAGCACATTTTGAACAAGGTCTTTTGGGTTTCGAGATGTTTGTTTGCGTTTATGTAATGATTAAATGAAATGTTGTCCAAGTGGGAGATTGTTATATTTATTCTTGATAGACTAGCATCTTATTGGTCATTTTTGAGCCCATAATGGGATGGGCTTTTTTTTTTTTATTAAAACATTTGAAGGCCCTACTTCAACCCAATTGATATAGTATTGACCCATTGAATACTATATATATAAGTTGCCCCCTTTTCTCCTCATGATCTCGACCACAAAAAAGAGGACGGTTCTAGGGCTTGGGTTAGAGAGTAGTTTTCCATTGTATGCTTCTTGATCTTTTGCAGCCAAATGAATAGCATGGAAAGCCAATCTCAAGCCATTGGAAGTATGTTTTTTTTTTTTTTTTTTTTTTTTTTTTTTTTGTTTAAGAAAAAAATGAGTGTGTATAGAACACTATAGCATTAGATCACATGCTTATAAAATATAACACGTCTACTATACGTTTCCTGAAAGATATATTTGACAGAGTACCAGAATAATGATGAATTAAAATGGTACTTAACACGCTAGTGTGATACATACAATATTCAAAATATGGTCACATAAACGTATGAAAATGCAAAAATACATCAGTATCTGGTGCTCAGAAAAAAGCGTAAAACGGAAACTTGCTAAATCAAGCACATGTAAAAGGTAACTCATGTACTAAACATCTCATGATAAGATACATTTGACAATTTGCAAAAAATACAACGCATGGTGTACAATGTTGCAATTCATAGTAGATAACAAAAATTTTCTTCAAAGATGATAGCTTTGAGGAAAACTCTGGAGTCCAATCTTGAAGACTATGACTTTTGAATGTGAAATATGAACTTTGAAAAGCAAAATGTGAGGAGGATTTACAACAAAGATGTTTGAGGAGTGAGTATCAGTATGAACAAAAAAAGGGCCAAGTTGTGAGCCGATGGGCATGTCCAATATTTGTTTGCAGAACATGGATTTATCGATTCTATGTTCCTAAAGCAACGGTGCACAACAAAGTAGAATGAGGTTGAACGTGCATTTTAGGGATTAAGGTTTTGAACACATTACTATGGAAGACAAATTTGAGTGATAAGAAAGGAAATGGAGAAGAAATGGAGAAGAATCGTGAATGAATTTAGGGATTTTGAGAAAGGAAAGATTTTGGGGCCAATTTTAAATTTTAATTTACTGAGTATAGATTGTGTAGTTTACTCTTTTCTTTTTACTTTTATAATGTCAATTTTAGTATAAAAAATTTTAAAAAGTGATCTTGGAATTTGAAATATAAATAGAGTAGTAGGTGAAATATCCCCAGGGTTAAACCCCTTTATCAGGGCCATCACAAGGGGTCGGCTGGCCTCCTGGCATTACTAGGGCCTATGTGGGTTCATATCCTAAGTGAAAATCAAAAGTTTAATTGTACATAATTTTTGTGCATAGGGAGTGTCCACACCCCACACATGGTAACAAGATGCAACTCTTACACAACTAATAAAAAAAGTACATAGTGATAACACAAATAAGTTCAAATTTGGCACCAGTGATAGATCAACAGAGAAACACATCAACCGAAACATGCCTAGACTATCAAGAACTTAAGTTTAATCCCATATTAATTATTTAAATAATTGGAAAGAAATGATGATGTCGCTTGTATTCATACATTGACATCAAATTTTTCATTTTTTCCCCCTATACATATGGTCAAAAGGTGAGGAATAGTTTAAAGTGGGGAAAGGGAAAAAGATAATAACGGGAGGAAAAAAGGAGCAATGTTGAGAGATCCTAAAACCACCATGTACAATATTGCGCCACACCGATTCGATCCTAATTGCACCGCTTACAATATTGCCCTTAGTGCACGTCATATTCTTGACAATTCCAAAGGGCACAAAATAAAGAAATAATTTGTTTGCCTGTCACAGATATTTGATCCCTGCCCTGCGAATTTTGATATTTTGATAGCAACGTGAAAACTAAGCAAAGAAACATTCTATCAAAATTTTAAAGCAAATGGAGAATAATCGTGAATGAAACTAGGAGTTCTGAGAAAGGAAAGATTTTGGGGCAAATTTTAAATTTCAATTTACTGAGTATAGATTGTGGATTTGGTTGTGTAGTTTACTCTTTTCTTTTTACTTTTAAAATGTCAATAATTTCAGTATAAAAAATTTTAAAAAGTGATCTTGAAATTTGAAATATAAGTAGAGTAGTGAGTGAAATATCCCCGAGTTAAGCTACAGTTATAGGGGCCTGGTTCACAGGCCCCTGCCAAGGAATACACAAGGTGGGTCCCACAATAATTTTTTTTAAATACAGGTGGGCCCCTTCACACAGTGAGCGGCTTGTAAAATCTGTAACGTCCCGACCTGTATGGACGGAAACGTCACTCAAACCATTATATTTTAGCCGTAAAGTTAGTTCTATATATTTTTAGTAGAAGGTATAAATATTAAATTTTAGAATTTAATTAAAGAATTTTTTAAAAAAAATAATCCAATTCTAAAAGAAAATAATTTCAAAAATATTTTTAGAATAGGTTCCATGCATGTAACGACTATTGACGTGAAATTTTGACAAAACTTAAAAGTAATGTTGCTGTTCCAGTTTTTGTCTCAAACAGTAATTGTCAAAATAAATTTGTTTTCATAGCTATCGACCTTGAAACTTCAACAAATTTTAATGTAAGGTAGTAAAATCCTTATAATATGACATATTCAAAAATTAGCTTCCGTTGACACCATATGGGGTATTAAAATATTTTTCAAAACTCAGCAGCGACCCGGTTGAAAGGTAAACCGGTGCATTTCACTTAAAATGGCATATAAAATTCCACCGACGTCAAAACCACATGATTTCGAATTTATTCAGTATCTAATCCATGACATTATCAAATCCAATTGGTTTCATCCAAAAATTCCAAGTAACGAGTGAGTTATGAATTTTTGAAAACAATGGTAGAAGCTGAAAAATAGAGACAGCACCCAGCACTGTTTACTTTATGTGACATAACCTTTTACCGATATTGGATCGACATGATTCCAATTTTATTCAGTATCTAACTTATTAGGCTATCCAATCCAATTGGTTTCGTATAAAAAAATCAAGCAATGAAAGAGTTATGTTTTTTTTAAAGATGAGGCAGAAACTGAAATTTCTGAAGAGACATCAAAAATTTAAGTCGTTAACTTCTTTTTATACTGTGATTTGTAAATTTATTCCTATGACGCATATCTACTTTCAAACATAATTTATTCATAACGAGTGTTCGTAAAATAGATCCACACAATATTTATAGGAATCGAATTTAAAGAAAGTGTAAACATCTCAAAATCAACTAAAGATGTAAATCACCGGCTTCTTCATGTCATGTTGCTTCATCCTTTACCATCATCTACGCCCCAAGGAAAATCCATTCGAGCTGCAGAAAGGGAATTAACCCATGAGTTTGAAACTCAATAGATATCATCGGTGCAATTCGTTATCGAATTAGAAATTTCGAACTATAGATTCATACCGTCGCACGTAGATGGATTTCCGGCAAAATCCAATTATTATAGCATTATCATAACACGTAAAGCCGGAGAATGATCATTCAAACTGTTGTAGTGCCAAGCACCGTACTCGAAGGTACCATTTTATTTAAACATTTATCAAAAATTTAGATTTGAAAACGAATGAACACTTGCACCTCTACCTACCTTGAATTTTATTGGATAAAAGAACAAAATGTATAGAAAGTCTTCCTTCTTCTCACCTTTGTTATGCCTTAAACTTAACTTGATATGAAATATATTTTTTTGAGAGAAAATGAGATGAAATTCGGATTTGAAGAGGAGTGTAGTGAAAAAGTGACATTCCACTTCTATAACCTTGACATTCCACTTCTATAACCTTTATTTTTAATGAAAAATTAAGTGGGGGAGTTATATTATCATTAAATTTAGTCTTTAACTAAGAATTTGAAGAGTCTCTAAACCATAAAATAATTCATATGAAAGTTTTATAAAAAAAATCTACATGGTGATTCGAACCTGGGTTGTCTATATGAAATACTATGTAGATGACTATTGTGGCAACTCAGTTATTCATTAAATCTTTGTAATCAATTTTACTTAAACTTAATCTCTTAAATTACTGGGCTTTTAATTAACTTATGACTTGAGCTTTCGTAATCTTACATGGGTTGAGCTTCCATAGGTCGTTTCTAAAATGGGTTAGGCTCGTGGTGCTAGATTATCACAAAATATTAGTATAATTCCATTTTATTTTTCTCGGCTACTACAAAATCCCTATGAAAGAATGCCTTGTACATAGGGCATTCTTCAATATCCCCAAGGTTAAACCCCTTTATTAGGGCCGTCACAAGGGGTCAGCTAGCCTCCTGGCATTCTCAGGGCCTATATGGGTTAATATTTTAAGTGAAAAGGAAAAGTTTACTTGTACATAATTTTTGTACATAAGGAGTGTCCACACCCCCTCACATGGGGGTGGGGATGGACACGTTAAATTTGGAATCTAAACGATCAATTTTTATTTTTTTTAGAAAAAAAAAATCTTCGTATGGATAGTAAGATTATTTAAAAATGCTACAAATAAAACGTTAATCCCATTCAATATACAAATGAGGGGAAAGCCAAAGTGACAAGCCCCTGGACGTCCAGGTGCTTGTCACCCAAGAATTGCCCTACAAATGAATATATATATATATATATATATATATATATATATTCGTCATTAGGTAGGCAATCGTTATAATGGACCTCTCGATTGCTCAAGCCAAATGAGGTCTGCTTTCGATCAATTCAAATTGAGAAGAAGGTAAATCTGAATCAAACACGTATTTCATCGCCACCATTTCACCATAGAAAATATGAACACTTCTAAAAAAGTAAGAAAATATGCATTTATAAAGCAATCACGAACGTAGACATTTCGGTGTTAAAAGATCAGCCGTTACATTAATTCAAATGTTGATAAGACATTTTTTTTGTACAAATCATCGTCAAAATAGAAAATTAAGACAAAGCTTATGATATACGTACACGAGGAGATAAAAGCAATGCATATTCCTTTAATAAAGCAAGAAGCGAATTTCAGCAAAGCACGAAAAGTGGGAAGGCATCAGATTCTCCTCGCTCGCAACGTTTTATAAATTTAAGCACAATAATTTCTGTCTATATGAATTCATTGGAGATAATAATATCATCAGTTATCGAAGGCAAGAAGAAAAATGGTTGATCAGCTGACGGACGATCAGATTTCCGAGTTCAAGGAAGCCTTCACCCTATTCGATAAAGATGGCAATGGTAAGCCCCCCGTTAAAGTATACTTTGGGTTGTTTGTATGTTTATAATGTATTCATGGGTTTGACATGAATTGTTCTTTTGATCTGCTGTTGTTTTTTGTTTTCGATTTGTTGATAGTCTGTTTCCGTTTTATTTGTTTTATGGGTTTCTCTTCTTTTGTTTTGAAATTATTGTTTGTGGAATTTGAAGTTTAGATCTTTTGACTTTATAAATGTTTCTTCTTGGTGTTGAGTTATCTATATTGATTTTCGGTTATAATTTCATCTGAATACTGCTACAGGTCGCATTACTACCAAGGAGCTTGGGAATGTGATGCGCACATTGGAACAGAATCCAACTGAGGCCGAGCTCAAGGATATGATCATTGAAGTTGACGCTGATGGAAATGGGACAATTGAGTTACAAGAATTTCTCAACTTGATGGCCAGGAAACAGAAGGATTCTGAGGAGGCTTTCAAGGAAGCTTTCCGAGTTTTTGACAAGGATCAGAATGGCTACATTTCTGCTGCTGAACTTCGCAATGTCATGACAAATCTTGGTGAGAAGCTCGCTGATGAAGAGGTTGATGAGATGATCCGCGAAGCTGATGTGGACCGTGATGGGCAAATCAACTACGAGGAGTTCGTCAAGATCATAATGGCCAAGTGAGAACCTAACAACCCAAAACTGAATCTTTAAAAGTATTAAAATAGACCCAAAAGTGGAAACATGGAAATTAAGCTTGATGAGATTTCTGTTTCTGGTTAGGACGTGCTCTTCTTTTCTGGGTGCTTACTTATTTTCCTGTTTGCATTGTTTTAACTGCTATTCCTCGGTTCTTGCTTGCTTGCTCTGTCTCTTGTTTTGACATTTTGGATTCTTAAACATCTACAAGTTTCTTTGACACAGAACTTTCACTTAGTATCTTATCAGCGACCAGTGTTGTTGAAAATCCAATCATCATGACTCTTAATTTCTTCTTTCTTATTAGCTGGAAAAGTATATTTTACACTCCCAGTTAGAGAAAGTGCATTAGGAAGAACAAATATTAATAGCATTTCAATCGATTAAAGAAATTGTTTATTCCCCACCAGTTGAAGCACACAAGGGGTTGTCTTTTCGGTGTTAAGTGGAATCTGATATACGTGTGTAAATGCATCATATTCTCGCATGGGAATTTCCACTTTATCGCATAGGTTCATAACGCTTGGTATCAGCATCTGGTTCTTGACACGATCATAAAGATATCGTGGTGGTCCTAGGGCATTTTTACTTTCATATCAGCTCCATATATTCTCTGCCATAACAGTATATAGGAGAATCAAGAGGAGAAACACAAACTGCAGTAATTTCTGGGCTAGACCAGTTCTTTCGTGTAGGATAGGTATTCGAGTTTTCATATAAGATCCATAGTTGGAGATAAGATTTGTATATACTTGGATGGAAATAGGAAACACGAGAATCTAGAAAAAGGGGTTAACTTCTTATCCTGTCTTTAATACAGGAGGAGAAAAACTCGTTGTCTAGTCGCAAAAGGAAAAGTAAATGGAGTAAGGTGCCATTGGAAGAGATGGCTTTGTCAATTCTGAAATAGCTAAGCTAGTTTGGATGTCACACTTGTAGCAGAAGCTGCACCAAAATACAATACCATAAATTGTTTCATTATCAAAAGTTTTTTCTGTTCTTTGAGTCATCCCTCGTAGATAGGGCATTCCATTCTTTATATGTATAGAAAAGTAATAATTAAAATTTAGTCTTTCTTTTTATGGGTGTTGAGATTTACTAACACCACAAATTGCCTAGCAAATGGTAAAACATCACTTTACAAATTTTTGTGTTCGTCTTTGTTTAGTTACTTTCTCTTATAAGAAAACAAACTCAAAGGACTTCCTCAGCCCTCCTACAAAATGCATATAGCTTAAAAGCAAAAGCAGAAGCTATACTGAAGCGGCCGTAACACATTCAATTTTTTAAAAACTAACACATCAAAATTATTTTGAATTGCAGAAAGCATAAAAAAAGGATTGAGTCGAAGAGACGGGAGGGGAATTCTAAGACCTTCAGTGGCAAGAGAAGACAGAAGATTAGAGAATGTTCGCTGCTATAAATTCACCTTCTTTCTTTCAGTTCAACTCAAGAAACTGAATTTGAGTTTTCTCAGCAGGAGTTGTAAGGCTGGACTCATAGCCATAATTCAACGTTTCCTTTCCTTCTACAATAAATATTTGAGATACAGTCTCAACCGTTAGCATAATTTTCTTCAGTTCTATGAGCAAGAAAAAATTTCCATTTACATATTGAAAGTTTCAGCCAAGCTTAGGATAAACTGAAAATGAGATAACCACAAACTATTATACTTGAACCAAAATGCTTGGAATTTATACACAAAAAGATTGTCGAGCACTTCCATCAGTAGAAGTGCCATGTCAAGGAAGAAATGTTGAAACAAAAGTTTATCACATTCATAGGAGGTTCACCTCTTGAGTGGCTTATATAGGACGACTGTTACATACTTAGACTGGTACCTGTGAGTCATACCAAGAGCAACCATGGACTGAGACGACCATCCTTTCTCTATAAAGAGGTGGTTGAGCACCACGTGTTGGGGTGTTGAAGAAGAAGCAGTTTCATCTGAGTTTTCAGCGTCGAGAACGGATAAATGGAGTTGAGGTGGAACTGCCATGGGATCCTTCGCAAAATCTTCGTCTCCTGGGAAAGTTTGACTATAGCTCGACTCTGGTGATTGGGGAGCCTCGAACTCGGCTACACTATCAAGGTTTTCTGGAACATACTCCTGTTGAAACAGCAAACGATTAAAAGTTTATTAAGAAAAAGAATGCGACTCACCTTTAGCAGGAAAACGGAAAAATGAGACATGTTACATGAGCAAGCATTTAATTACAAGTTCAAATTAACCTACATTAATGCAAATGCATCGAATGGATGTTTCTTCCCATTACTCTGACGTTGAAATTTATACGGCACCTAATATCTCTCTTTCTAACAGTAATCACCTATACGTAAGCAACTGATCGCTCAAAATTCTACACAACCCACCCCAATAAAGATAAGCAGCAAAAATTGAAGAATCAAAAGATTTGGACTGAGGGAAAAGATGAAGAAAAGTACAATTATATATGAGTGAACCTTTGTGTTTGCATCAATGCAGATAGATATCTAGCTAAGTTGCACACAAGGTTGAAACTGTATATGAGTAACACAACAAAAATCTCGATGCCATTGTTTGCAGCATAAAAACAATTGAGGTATCAGCATTTGTTTATACAAAAGAATGCATAAATTGAACTGAGATTCAGAAAAGTGAATTCTCCGTATAAGTTGCTCAGAAATTGGAGTATTAACGGGAGCGGATGGAATCCAAATTTAATTATTCACTTCACATCTAAGACAATAGTCTAACCAATTTGAGTAATTAACTGCCATAAAAGGCAATGTTGAAACAGATGCCATAACAATGAAAAAAGAATGAGAACATATGTTTTTCATCCAGGAAGTTAGTGCAATTATTGACCATTTGAAACATTCAAGAAGTATCATTAGGTCATTCTTCTGTTAATATCGATCTGCGCATCTCAACCCAACTATAAAGAGAAGAAATAAAAAATAAAAAACAATGCAAAAGGTGAACTATTAACTTACATGGACATCAAGGATATTACAGATAGAGCCCGACTGATCTGCTTCACATGGAAGATCTGGAGAATATCTAAATTTTCCATCCACAATGAACTTGTAATGATATATGCCCGATGGGAGGACCACGAGAATTGAGTGATCCTTACCGGATCTTTGGAGTATCTTTCTGCGAGCATATACTTCATATATTTAGAAGTTAAAAATCAGTTCTTTGTGATTAATAGACAGATTTGAATATTTCCCTTCTTCTAGTAAATGTAGCCAAAAAAACACTCATACACACAAAACCAAGAAAATATAGTTGGAATTCGACAAAATAATCACCTTATACTCCAATTGTCCCAAGATCCTTCCACTGCCACATTGTTACCACCATAGCTCCAAGTTATCAAAGTAGGTACACCTTGTTCAAGGGGGTGATCAGCAGCTCCCCTAGATTCATTCTGCCGCAGTTGATTGAGATAAAGAGGGCCATCACCTCTCTGCAAAGGAACAGCTGGAATCTGATAAGATGAAAACATCGATAGTGTAAAACGACCCATCAAAATGCAGCTTTGAACAGAGAAAACAAAGAAATGTAAACTAATAAATTCTCATCGTGATGTTAATAATCACAGTTATAAAAGACAATTGGCAACCCCAGCAGCAAAAACAACCCTTTGCATAGAGATAGTATACGAATTTTGTCAGATTGCAAGGTCGTAAACCATAGAGACGCGAGTGTGAGCGGAACACCCCCAGCCCCAGTAGAAAATAAGCAACCCCACAACAGATGCAGCTCCTTGGTTAATTCGAAATTTCAATTTTCCATAAGAAATCAAAAATTATACAAAAATTCTACCACAGCATTGCAATCTGTAACTGTTATTCCCATATATCATGTCTTATGTTGATCAAAATTCCAATTTAAACCATTCCAAAAGCACCCAGCCTTTTTCACACATTACAGCAATAGGAGACGGTAATCTAATTCTACTCCTCAAAATGCGTACCTTGCTCTTTGATCTCTTTATTGGTCATTTACAAAAATATGCATAATATACAAACGCAAATAGAAAGAGGGACCTGAGGAGTAAACAAGAGAGGAGAGCCAGATTGGCGGCGGTTGGGAGGTGGAGAACTCGCCATTAAATCAGCCGAACCAACACGTGACGTCGGAGCATGGTTGGAATTTTCCGACGCTGCGCCGTCAACACCTTCTCTTCCGTTCGCATTCCCCATTTCTACACTCAAAACCTATATATATCTTAAAAACACATAGAGAAAAAGTATTCCGGACAACGATTTCGATGGGAAACGCCTGAAACAGTTTAGAGAGAAGAAAAGGAACAGGATATAGACAGAAAGGATTGAAGTGGAAATATATATTTTGGATAAAGGATTGATTTGAACAACATGGGATGATCTGGAGCGTTGAATAGGGATAAGGACTAACATTCAAAAGTAAATCTGGCCGTCGGTATTTTTAGACTATCAAATCAAAGAGATAAAGACAACCACAAATGATCAAAGACAAACTACGTCGACGTTTTCTTAAATTGGGAAAATTGCACAATTGGATTCTAACTATTGTAAATATCTAACTATTGCCCCCTACAAAATTACTTATCGACATTTAAAGGAAATTTTTGTACATTTTGTCTCACACTTTCGGCGCCTCCTCACTTTTAGTTTTCAACTTTTAAAATCACCATTTACGCTCAATTACCACAATATCGGCTAGTGTCATTGTCAAAGCATTCCATCGTAATATAATACACATAATATTTTTGTCGGGAGCTCAATTTGTTAGTAAAGCGTAATAATCGTTGTAAAATAATAAATACTGCATTGTTCTATCCCTTTAAATTTGTCAAGCTATTTGTTACTAAAGTTGTTCAAAGTCATAAAATAATAAATATTGATTTGTTATGTCGGTGAGTTTATGTCGTTTTGTAGTGATTGATAATAATTTCAATGGTTCGACTTAGTTTCAAGGATTGTATGTTTATTCGAACCAAAAAATTGCTTGAATAGACAAACTTAGATAACCTATTCATGATAAAGTCTAGATGAAACTCTAATACCTCGACTCATTATGAGTGATTTAAAATATAAAGGTTGAGAACTTGATAAATCGAATTGGATCTTTCAACTCTTGAGGGACCAAAAGAAAATTTTGGGATTACAAGATGTAATTAAAGAATCACTTTAGGACTTCAATTTCTATATTAAAAAAGGTTGGGGACCTAACTGAAATGTTGGAAAAGTTACATGTTCAAGAATTTCAAGTTTATATTTCGGGATGATAATTATAAGAGATTTAGACCCATTTATGTAATTTTGGTAAGTTTTAGGATCAATTTGCAATTATGCAAACACAAATTAAGGACTAAGTTGCAGTTTGAAGAAAATAGGGTAATTGGCACAAAACGTCCCTACCTTTCAAATGTATTGTAGAAAACATCTCTACCTTTTATTTTTTGGCACAAAACGTACCTACCGTCCACTTTCTTGGCACTGAACGTCCTTTTCATCAATTTTTGACTATTTTACCCTCCATTCAAATAAAACAAAAAGAAAAGAAAGGAAAAAAAAACAAAAAATTAATTGCAATCACATTCTCAAATTTTCTAAAAATTGCAAATGGTAACTTGATAATTACCATATTAAATAAATTGAAAAAAAAAATCAAAAAATTAAGAAAAAAATTAAAAAAAAGGGTTGTCTTCTTCACCCCATGCACCCCACCTCACCATACAAAATCTCTCTGCACAGCAAATCCTCCAAATCCGAAACCCCATTACATATCTCTGCACAATGAGATTTGATACTGGATATGAAATTCATCTTCTTTTTCCCCCACCCCCACCATACAAAATCTCTTTGCGCAGCAAATCCTCCAAATCCGAAGCCACATTACATCTCTCTGCATAACTGAACATGATATAATTTATAAATCAGACTATATGCAGCTTTAGAAAATTGAAAAATTGAATTACAAAGAAAGATTAAAAAAATAAAATGAACTTACAATGTAAGAGAGTGCAATATTAGGGTTAATGGTGGAATCGTCACCATCATTCTGAAAACAGCCAACCTCTCCTTCTTCAAGTTCGTTTTTTTCCATTTCTAACCCTAAACCTGACAAATTCCCCCCATCTATACTACCCACAGAAATCATCAAAACTGAAAAATAACAATAATAGAAGATAAATAGCGAAAAAGTAAGCTATTAACAACCTTCAAGTATCAAACCCCATTGTGCAAATAGATGTAACGGGGCTTCGAATTTGGAGGATTTGCTGTGCAGATAGATTTTGTATGGTGGGGTGGGGTGGGGTGGGGTGAGGGTGTCGTGAAGAAGACAACCCATTTTTAAAATTTTTTTTCTTAATTTTTTTTATTTTTTTTTTCAATTTATTTAATATTGTAATTATCAAGTTACCATTTGCAATTTTTAGAAAATTTGGGAATGTAATTGCAATTATTTTTTTGTTTTTTTCCTTTCTTTTCTTTTTGTTTTATTTGAATGGGGAGTAAAATCGTCAAAAATTGATAAAAAGGACGTTCAGCGCCAAGAAAGTGAAATGTCTGTACGTTTTGTGCCAAAAATGAAAGGTAGGGATATTTTCCACAATACACTTGAAAGGTAGGGACGTTTTGTACCAATTATCCAAGAAAATATTATGAATTGAAGTTTCTATTGCTGAATATTGTTTACGCAATTCAAAATCAGCCAAAGCAAATATTTAGTTCCGTTTGAAAAATTTCCGAGTGTTTGGACTTTTAGACGTCAAATTATGAATTTTGATGTAGGACTAAATGGTATCAATTTTGTGATTTTTTGAATGGTCAAATGGTCATTAAACACTTTCGACGCAATTCAATTATTTCCCTGTTTGGTTCAATTAAAAAAATTTAATTTTCGAGTTTAATGTTTTACGCAATGTATATATTTTCATGTATAACATGTTGTTTAATGAATACTATGTTGAATTCTGAAAATAAAATAAAATAAAATAAAATAATTGCAATATTACTATTGTGTTACAAAGTATTTTAATGATCATGTTACATTTTATTTTAAAAGACATGTTTTTTATTTCTACATTACAACATAGATTTTACATATTACTGCATGCTATCTTACATATCAATCAAATTGTATCTTATGCTATGTTCAATTCTATATTTCAATAGAATGTGTTCAATGTTGGAATATGTTATTGATAGGAACTAATTATGTGTAGAACTAAGTTTGATTGTGTGAGACACATTTCATTACTTTCGAAAAAAGTTATGATTTCTGAAAATGATTAGCAAGCATTTTATATAAATGCTTTTTATTATAAGAGTCCGTATGATTGCAAAGATGGAATTGAATTATTTAGAAAATGAATTCCAGGAAATTGTTTTGCCTATAATTATTTTCCTGGGAATTGTAAATTATTGTGTTTGATTGGTATAATTTTCCAGGTGAAAAATATTGAAATAAAAATGTTTTTTATGTTCGTTTGACTTTGTTTTACATGCAAATTGCCAATTAAAGGAAAATATTTTTTTACAATAATTCTTAGAATTGGTTTCCATTAAAAAAAAAAAAATCGCTAAAGTAGGTTCAAATTCCACCAAAACAAGGAAAATTCCAAGTTTCAAGAAATCCAAGAAATGCAATTCCATGGAAAATATAAAGTATCAAACACCGAAAGTTGGAATTTCCAATTCCAATTCCATCTTTTTTTTTTCCCCATTTCCATGCTATCAAACATTCCCTAATTTTATGTATGCCTATATTCTATAAATGTATTAAGAATAATATGTTTTGTAAAATATATGAATTTTATATTACAATTTGATATGAAATAGTAGTAAAAATTTGTACAATCATGTTATATGTACACTTTGTTTGACATTATTTTTTACATTATGCCACGTGTCATAACATGAGTGGACAGTTTTAAAATGAAGCACACTTTTCCGTTCATTTCAATTTGAAAATCAATGGAGTGTCAACCATAATGTAAATAAAAGAATGTACAAGTGGTTTATTCCAAATTCATATTCCACAATTCTTTTTACATGCCAGAACTTTCCAATATGTTTCAAGACTTAAGTTACAAAGAATTTAATTTTCAACTTTTGAAATTCATTTTGCTACAAGGTTTTTAAACAGAGACGGATTGAGGGGGAGTGGGGGTGGGCTGGGCTGTAGCCCCCCTCGCTCAGGCTCAAGACCTTTTTTTTTAAGGTATTTTTTATTTTTTTTGGTAAAAAATTAGTTTTTTATGTGTAAATTTTTTTTTTCAAGTAGTAACCCGGTTTGAAATTTTGTAACCCGATCTTGAATCCAATCCTGGATCCGTCCGTGTTTTTAAATAAAATTCTCACAAGTTTGTTAAAAGTCAATAAGCAACATCTATTTATGACTTTGTAACCTAGATTGCAACCTTTTTTTTAAACGTAAATAAATGTTGACGTGTCTTTTTTGATAAAATTAGGCCTGGACGTGGTTTGGTTTGGATTGATTTTGACCTAAACCCAAAACCAAACCAAAGTAGTCGGTTTGAGTGAAATTAAAATCAAAACCAACCCACTCTAATTCTTAAACCGAACCAACCCAAACCATTTCGGTTCGGTTTGGTTTGGTTTCTCGGTTTTAACTTTTAAATAATATTGCATTGTAACTTATAAAGAACAAGCAAACATTGATGTTACTCTTACACATTGTTCTCTCTCTTTTCTTTTTCTTTTTTTTTTTCCTCCGTTTTTTCTTTCTTTTTTCTTTCTTTTTTTCCTTGTTCCCCCATTTTTGAGTTTGATTTACAAATGTGAGTGTTTCTTTTGCTTGTCGCATGATCTTTGGATACTTTATGTAATGAATTAACAATTGCCAAACTTAATGATTAGTTTCACTTGTTTATGTCTGTGAGCGAGTGCTAATTGATTATCTGGATCATGTAGTTTCACATTATAGTTTGTCTCCTTCAAAAGTATTTGCTTCATATCCTAGAATGTCTTTCCTAGCATTTGTTTGGTCAAGAAGCAACAGTTGATTCCATTTATAATGTCCTTTTAGTTTGTGATTTTTGTCATATATTTTTAACTGAAGAGATCACTTTCTTCCAACTTGTGGAGGAAGCAAATTTTCCTTCAAGTTTGTTTTGTTAATCTACAATGGGGGATGAGGAAAACAATTTTCAACCTTCAAAAAAGAGGGCTGTCGGAGTGCAACTATCTTGAGATAATCCTGATCTTGATAATGATGAAACCTTTGAATCAGAAACAAAAGGTTTCAAAAAAGCTAGTGACGAGGTTCTGGAAAGTAGAAGAATAGCGAAAGTTCATCGTCATCAAGCATCAACTTCCGGTGCCTTATCTTTTGACTTTTCTTCCTGAAAAGGAAAACGAAAGCAAGAGAAAATGTATTGCTTGAGAGTCTAATTATGAGTTAGTTTCCATGAAATAATTATAAGTCCTATATCTATTTTGTTGCATGATTCTTAATCATCATGCTGCATGATTCTGGAGATATAAATGATTGAATCGTAAATATAGTCTACAGTTGCTAATAAAACCTTAGTTTTACTACTATTGAAATTGATAATTAATGTGGAATTTTATTGGATTTGGATTGGATTGGTTATCATGTTTATTTTGATTCCTACAGTCATACTCTGTCTGTGAGTTACCCTTCTTCTTCTTCTTCTTTTTTAAAAAAGAAAAAAAATGTTTTAAATTTGTAGCGGGTTGAGTGGTTAACCATCGATTTTGGTATTCAAACCATGAACCAAACCAAACCAACATGGTTTTTGTCTACAAAAAACCAAACCAAACCATTTGACTACTCTAAACCGAACCAAACCAAACCGAATCGGTTCGGTTTGGCGGTTTAGGTGGTTTGACGGTTTTTTTGCCCAGGCCTAGATAAAATAGTTCTAAGATTATTGGAATGCTAGATTTTGATAAATTGTTCGAAGTACTTTTTGAATAAAAAAAAAAAGTTGGGATTTTAATGTGGTATTTATACTACACGGATTGCTATCTTTGAAATTTGACAACATTTTAAGAGTTTAAAAGAAATTATCATCACGTAATGCTAAGTGTGTTTAATACTTAAGACGTATGCATTTTTCACAAAAAGAATTTAAATTCAGGGTTTTGTTAGCAATCCTACGAGCCCTTTAAATGTTAGGCCCCATTTGGGAGGAATTTTGAGAATTAATTTTTTGACCGTTAGAAGAAAAGTGGGGTCCATCTATGAAAGAAGAAGTCAAAAATTGCGGCTGAAATAACGGTTAAAAAATCAATTTTTTGGAGTAAAAAATCCCTCCCAAACAAGCTGTTAATAAGTAGTTAACTCTCGGGGTTGAGCCTCAGGCCATTAAAAAAACTAAGCGAAGGTCTGAATTACCTTTCAATACATCCTTGATTTTATTAGATTCTCGACATCCTTATTGAGCCCTTGTTTGAGACTCCTTTTTTGAAAAAAAAAATGCATTCTTAAACAGTATTTTAATATTATTTCAACCACACGTTCTTCATTAAAATATATTACGTGCAAACCCAAATTTTTTTCTTATTTTTTAATAACACATTTATCATCAATACATTATTCAAAAATGTATTTTCCCCCAATATGGGGCTCCAACAAGGGCTGGATTGGTGATTCTTTATGATTTCGTCTATTATTCCTTGTTCATATTCATTTCGCATCTTGATTTTACCTTACCAAACCGTCCAACATCCTTAGTTAAGTGTTCAAACATTGACGATTGAGCTCAAGAAGCTGATATAATTAGTAACTTGTTTTTGTAGCAGAAAGAGTTTAGCATTAAAGTGATCGATGAATACGACATATTTAAGATGACAGAACTTGGATTCAGTTATAGATTTTAGTAACATTAACTAATTAATAAAGAACCTCTTCTTTTCTTGTTCTATTGCTGCATATTCTCCTCCAAAATATAATTCCTAATATCATTGAATTCCTTGCCAGAGTAGTATGTTATCAATATGAACTATGATGCACCCTCGGGGTATAACTCAATGGTGTAAAGGACAGGAGTGGGGTTGTCTCAGCCTTGCTGACAGTCGCAGTGTGAGGATTTGATTCCTGAGATATAAAATTAGATTCTTTGTGGGCACCAGTGTACGGGCAAGCTTTTGGTCCTTGACCTGGTGGGGCACATCCCGCAATTTACTTCCCTCACGATACTCTAGGGGTGGGGTGGTGGGAGCCCTTAAAGTTGGGATTCAACCTTTAATATGAACTATGATGCAGTGGAAAAGATGATAGAATCCCGACCACCTCCCTGTCTATCTAAGCATCATCTGGTGTCAAGGATCGTAGCTTTACTTAGCCCCTTGACACTATTGCAGCCGCAGTTTGCCCAACTTCGACCGCACATTGTAAATATTACTTCAAGTTTGAGTTGTAATTTTCTTTTCATTGTAATAGTTATTTCAATTGTAAAATAGCTCTGATATTGGTAAACGTTTAGTATGATTCCTCGTCTTTTAAACGTCTACTCCCGTCACTTGAGTTTTTGTTCAGAATGCTATTATATGGGGTATTAGTCATTCAAAAATCTTTCAAGCTCACTGGTGTCTGCTTTCATCAATTGTAATGTTCAGTTTTCATCAATCAATGTTCAATTTACTTTCAATGTATTCAAATTCTCAATTGTAAGTTTTGTACAAAATTGCAATCAAATTTTCTTTCGTCCCGACGCGATCGAGGAAGGTAGTCTAGCGGAGTAGACTACTGCCGCACGGTGTCCCTTTCTGTGCCAAGAAGAAAGGCACCCCGTGAAAGTTGGTATCAGAGCTGCGGCTCACGACCCTTGATAAGAAAACTATGGATCCAATTACATCACACACCACTGAAGTGGTAGAGTCTCAAAAGAAGGGTACTACGAAACAGCGCGTGGATGCGCTTGATGAGACAACTACTAGGTTGTGCTATGCTATGGAAGGTCTCGAGGAAAAAGTCGAGATGGCCGAATCTGAGATTCGTGGATTACACATCCAATTGGATGAAAGCCAAAGAGCTTGCGCAGCAATGACGGAAGCTGCTGCAATCATTCCTGATCTGCAGGATGAAATGGAAGTGTTGAGAGCTCAATTGCGAGTACTCCAACGTGCAGTGGGCAATGGACAAGCTCCCACACCCGAGTATGCTCCTAGACTCAAAATTCCTGAACCGTGTACCTATGGAGGGGCACGTGATGCAAAAGAAGTCGAAAACTTCTTGTTTGATATGGAACATTACTTTCTCGCAGCTTCGATCGAAGATGAAGCTAGAAAGGTAACCACAGCTACCATGTATCTGGGTGGAGATGCAAAACTATGGTGGCGAACCAAATATGCGGACATTCAGGCCCACAGGATTTGAATTGATTCTTGGGATCTCCTTAAGGAAGCGATCAGATCACAGTTTTTCCCGGAAAATGTCGAGTATCAGGCTCGACGGGCTCTTCGAGACCTCAAACACACGAGCTCTATCAGGGAGTATGTGAAATCCTTCTCAGGGCATATGCTGAATATTCGAGATATGTCAGAAAATGATAAGCTCTTCACCTTTATGGAAGGGTTGAAACTGTGGATACGCACGAAACTTCAAATACAAAAGGTTACTGATTTAAGCACGGCCATGGGAGTCGCTGAATACTTGAGCGACTACCAAACAGAATCTAGAAAAGATCGACCTTCGGGGAGTAATCAAGCAATTGGAGGTGGTAACAGATCTTACAGACCCAGCTCGAAACCAAATGGGGGAGAGCGTTACTCTCAAAATAGAGAAGGAGCCTATCAAAGCACCCGTGGCTTTCAGGGAAACTATCATAACAGCCGTCAGGGAAATTTTAACGGTAGTAATAGTAACAACTGAAACAAAGGAAAAGCAACGGAGGGCCGAACTGATGCCACTCCCAAATTGAAGTGCTTTTTATGTGAAAGATCTCATCGGGTGTCGGAGTGTCCTCAGAAGCAGATGGTGAATGCATATTGTCAGTTAGCAAGTGGTGGGCCAAGTCAAAACAAGAGGTCCCGCAGGCTAATTGTCATAATGAGACTGACTCTGAAGAGGATGAGGAAGTAGTTGGGGCATTTTCACATCGGTGCAACACACTATCACATCGGGTTGCTGAAAAGGATGATGTCCCATTGAAAGAGGCAAAGATGGAAGAAGCGAATGCTCATATTTGTAGGGCCAAAGACTTAATGTTCATTGATGTAAAAATCAATGGGAAGCCAGTCAGGGCTATGGTGGATACTGGTGCTACCCACAACTACCTTGCATGTACCAAAGTAGAGCGGTTTGGACTGGTTCTAGAAAAGGGTAGTGGAAAAGTCAAAACAATCAACTCCGCTACTCAACCAATAGCTGGAGTGGCGAAATCGGTGTTGATCAAAGCAGGTCCTTTCGAGGAAAGGACAAATTTATCTACAATTCAGATGGATGATTTCAAGCTTATTCTAGGATTGGAATTTCTTCGGGATACTAAGACAGCAGTGTTGCCATATTCCGATTCGTTAATGATGATGGGTAATAAGCCGTGTGTCATCCCTACACAGGTTGGGAGGATGGGCGAGAAGAGTATCTCAGCTATGCAATTTAGTAAAGGTTTCAAGAGAAATGAACCATCTTTTTTGTGCACTCTTCGATTAGAGGAGGTCAAAGAGGCGAATAGTCCTATTCCAAAACCCGTTAAAAGGCTTATTCGGGAATTTGAGGACATCATGCCGGAAGAATTACCAAAGTAATTACCACCAGAAGGATGATTGATCATGAGATCGAACTTATTCCAGGCGCTAAAGCTCCTGCCAGGGTACCATACCGTATGTCTCAGCCTGAGCTTAAAGAGCTTAGGAAGCAGTTGGGGGAAATGTTGGAGAGTGGAATCATTGTGCCTGCGAAGTCGCCATACGGAGCTCCTGTATTGTTTTAGAAAAAGACTGATAGTTCTCTTAGAATGTGCTGTGACTATCGAGCCTTGAACAAGATCACTGTAAAGAATAGCTATCCTATCCCATTGGTTGCGGATTGCTTCGATCGACTAAGTCGGGCGAAGTATTACACAAAAATTGATCTTAGGTCCAGATATTGGCAAGTTTGGATCAAGGAGAAAGACGAAGCAAAAACTACGGTGGTAACCAGATATGGAGTCTTTGAATTTAAAGTGATGCCTTTTGGTTTAACAAACGCTCCAGCAACATTTTGTACTATGATGAATCAGGTACTTCACGGGTTCTTAGATGATTTTGTCGTGGTGTACTTGGATGACATAGTAATCTACAGCGAGACATTGGAGGAACATGTCTAGCATGTGAGGCAAGTTTTTAATCAGCTACGAGAGAATGAACTTTATGCTAAGCCATCTAAATGCTCATTTGCTCAGACATCTATCAGTTTCTTGGGTCACATCATTGAACAAGGTAAAATCCGCATGGATTCGAAGAAGGTTACAACAATCAAAGATTGGCAACCACCAAAAATCGTACATGATGTACGTTCATTTCTTGGGTTATGCAATTACTATCGAAGATTTGTGAAAGACTACTCAGAAATTGCACTGCCCTTTACTGAATTGACAAAGAAGGATAAGGATTGGGATTGGTCATCCCAATGCCAAGCTGCTTTTGAAAGGTTGAAGAAGTCCAAGTGGACGAACCCGATTTTAGCCTTACCGGATATGGCTAAACCATTCGAAGTTCATACAGATGCTTCAGATTTTGCCCTTGGTGGAGTCCTCATGCAAGAAGGACATCCGGTAGCATATGAGAGCTGGAAGTTAAACTAGACAGAACGTCGTTACTCGGCACATGAAAAGGAATTGTTAGCAGTTGTCCATTGTCTCAGAGGATGGCGTCACTATCTGCTTGGGTCTCCATTTATTGTGAAGACAGATAACACTGTAGTTAGTCACTTCATGTCCCACCCAAAACTATCGAGCAAACAGGCTCGTTGGCAGGAATTCCTTTCAGAGTTCAATTTTATGTTAGAGTATCGTCCTGGCTCTAGTAATCATGTTGCTGATGCTCTTGGTCGACGGGCCGATTTAGCTGCCATCTACTCTGTAGCTGCTCTTTCAGGGAGCGCAGTCTCCACGAACACTAGAGACCAAATTTGGGCACTTATGGAGAAGGACCTAGCTGCCCAATATTTGGTCGACCTTATCAAGCAGGGTAAAATTCGACAGTTCTGGCTAGATGGGGAACTAGTGAAGATGAAGGGAGACCACCTATATGTTCCTAAGGGCGGAGATCTGAGGAAATCACTAATTATGTAATGCCACGATACAATTTGGGCAGGGCATCCCGGAGAGGAACGCATTTGTGCACTACTACAACGTGCATACTACTGGCCTCAAATGCTGGACGACATTGCAACATATGTAAAAACTTGTCTTATTTGTCAGCAAGATAAGGTAGATCATCAGAAAAAGGCGGGCTTGCTGGAACCCCTTTCCGTCCCAACCCGGCCATTCGAAAGTGTATCGATGGACTACATTATTGGGTTGCCAAAAGTTGAGGATTTTGGCACTATCATTGTCGTGGTGGACCGTCTATCAAAATATGCAACTTTCATTGCAGCGCCTAAGTATGTATCTGCGGAAGAGACAGCTCAACTCTTCTTCAAACATATTGTCAAATACTGGAGGCTGCCTAAGGACATCGTCAGTGATCGAGATCCTCGTTTCACTGGCATATTTTGGATTGAGTTGTTCAAACTTCTTGGTTCAACTTTGAGCTTGAGTTCTAGTTTTCACCCACAATCTGACGGACAGACGGAGCGCTTCAATTCTATGCTAGAAGAATATTTTCGGCACTTTATCTCTACTTCGCAGAAAAATTGGGTAAAACTTTTGGATGCGGCCCAAATTTGCTTCAAGGCCCAAAAGAGCTCTTCTACCAATAAGAGTCCTTTTGAGATTGTTACTGGCCAGCAACCGCTACTCCCTCATACAGTGGATATTGAACGAAGTATCAAGTCCCCTCAAGCAAAGAACTTTTCTCAAGAGTGGAAACGAAATATTGAAATTGCTCGAAGTTATCTTGAGAAAGCTCAAAAACGGTATAAAAAGGTTGCAGACCTAAAGCGCCGTTTCATTGAATTCAATGTTGGAGATCTAGTAATGGTTAAGATTCCCGACAGAAATGTTTACAAACCAACAAGAGGGAAAGACTCAAGATTGTCGCCAAAATACATCGGGTCATTACCCATCGTGAAAAGGATTGGAAGAGTTGCATACAGAGTTGAACTCCCTTCATGGTGTAAAATCCATAAGGTCCTTCATGTTAGTGTGTTGAAGCCATACTTTGCGGATAAGGAGGACGCATCTAGAAATGAGCCAAAGCGACCTGTATTTGAATTGAAGAAAGCTGGAAAAAAGGTTGCTGAAGCTATTCTTGACCATCGAATCACTCGAGCTTCTAGAAAAGATCATCAGGAATACTTGGTTAAATGGATGGGATGCAGCAGCGAGGAGAATACTTGGGAAAGAGGAAAAGATTTCGGAGCCTTCAAATCATTAATTGAAGCATATTATGCATTGATGGCACCGAGGACGTCGCCAAAACAAATGGGAGAGAATGTCAAGGACCGCAACTTTACTTAGCCCCTTGACACTATCGCAGCCGCAGTTTGCCCAACTTCGACCGTACATTGTAAATATTACTTCAAGTTTGAGTTGTAATTTTCTTCTCATTGTAATAGTTATTTCAATTGTAAAATAGCTCTGATATTGGTAAACGTTTAGTATGATTCCTCGTCTTTTAAACGTCTACTCCTGTCACTTGGGTTTTTGTTCAGAATGCTATTATAGGGGGTATTAGTCATTCAAAAATCTTTCAAGCTCACTGGTGTCCGCCCCCTACACCAGCATTTGTAATTTTCTGCTTTCATCAATTGTAATGTTCAGTTTTCATCAATCAATGTTCACTTTACTTTCAATGTATTCAAATTCTCAATTGTAAACTTTCTACAAAATTGTAATCAAATTTTCTTTCGTTCTGACGCGATCGAGAAAAGGCGGAAGGTAGTCTAGTGGAGCAAACTACTGCCACACGGTATCCATTTCTGTGCCAAGAAGAAAGGCACCCCGTGAAACCTGAGCTCTAATTTATTAGCTAGATGTTCTAAAACTGGAAGGAGAAAAATGCATGGCAAAGCCAAATTATTGCATTCTCGGGAGCTGTACAAGAAACATGTGCAGCATATGTAAGAAATCTTTCAAGAGTTACCAGGCATTGGGTGGCTACAAAGCCCACCACGACAAGGGCGATGCCACGGCTGAAGATAAAGAATTTACAGCCGTGGACGCGGTGGTGGTTGGATACAGAGACAGATATGGAGGGATTGGGCTGGACTGTAGTCCCCCCCCAAGGCCCAAGAAATTTATATTTTTTAAGGCATTTTTCATTTTTTTTTAAAACAGTTTTTTGTGTGTAAAATTTTTTCTTTTCACATATTAGTCCGACTTAAAATTTTATAGCCCGATCTTAGATCCAATTCTGAATCCGTCCCTGGTTGGATATGAAGATCAGCCACGGAACAGTCCAGGCCACAAACGTTTGAATTGTAACAGATTTTTCTCAAAGGGTCAGGCCCTTGGTGGTCATAGGCGGCACTGTAAAGGGCAAGTTCCTAAGGTATTTGATTTGGACCCACTGGAATGGGTAACCGAAGAAATGGAGTCCAGAAAAGGGATTATTGGTCGAGAAAAAATGAGTTTGCCATCACATGACGATCATTCGCCGTCGTATGACTCATCTGGTTAGGCCAACTACGAAAAACTCGAGATTCTTTCAATAACTCATTGTCATCTAAACTAAACACCTAGCCATATGACGTGTTTTCAAGTTGATCATTCTGTCCATATGCTCCAATCAACGATTTGGCTGACTTAATAACAATAATAGTTAAAACATTGCTTAAGTCCGAATTATTTCATTTGTACATAACTTTTTGGTTGTAAACATACTATGAAGTAGAAGTCCAAAATGTATTTGTAAAGTAAATAAAAAATAAGACTAAAATTACTTAACTTATAGTAAAAGAATATAACAGAAATAAGGTAAACATACCAACGCATAAAAAATATATATGATCAAATTAATTGAAGATAGGAAAGGCTACCTGCCCACACCGAATGGGACGGCGATTTCCCACCCTGCCAGGGAACATGGCCCCGGCCCTGGCCCCAGCAGGGCAAGAACGACCCTCCCTGTTGCTATCCTTGAGTGAGGAGTTGAAATATTTATTCTTTTTCACCAATAATTATAAGTCGTCTATGTGCAACTGGACCTTGTCCACAAGGAGAAGTCTTGGCAAAAGTGATTCCTAGGAATAAGAAGACTAAAGCCGTGAATTTTTATTTTTATTTTTTTTGTTTTTTAAGGGTTGAATTATAATTTGAAAAGCTGGTTGTTTTACTAGATTTATGTTAGTGTATATATAACTTCTTCTTCTTTTTTCCCTTTCGTGCTAACACAGTGGAGTACTCCAATATCAACACAATAAATTTCAATAATCCACTTAAAATAAGTGAAATATAAATTCAGTAACCCTAAGAACATTTATATAGATCTCCTATATGCCTCTCCTCCTATCTTGCACGCAACTTCTATGAAAGGGGCTAAATTTTTACACCCTATTTTGAATTACAAACAAGTTTCTAACTACAGAGATTCCATAAGGCATGAAATAGCTACACTCGGTATCTTATGACGTATGAACCTATATATGAAAGAAACCTATATGCGTTGCGCGTTTTATTTTAAAGAATTAAAAAGATAATGAGTTGATTATTTGTTGCATAAGATATTTGTACTTAAGTTGTATGGTGCTAGACATGCTTGACGATGTCACGATACTATTTCAATCATCTTATTCGAGTACTGATGATAAATTTACCACTTAAAAGAATCATATCTATTAATGAATATAAATTACCACTTCGTTGCTCTCTCTCTCTCTCTCTCTCTCTCTCTCTCTCTCTCTCTATGCAGAAATAAACTCGTTTTCTTTTAGTAATCTTACAAAGATAAATGTAATTCAAATTTTTAAAAATACCATATTTATTTTGCCATATAATGTGCAATTTTATGGATATATATATATATATATATATTATTTTTAAATGTACTATTTCTATTTTTTTTAGTTTTTCCCATGTAAAGTATATCCATAAAATTGCACATTATATGGCAAAATAAATATGGTATTTTTAAAAATTTGAATTACATTTATCTTTGTAAGATTACTAAAAGAAAACGAGTTTATTTCTGCACTTTTATGGTAGTTAAAGCAAACATAATTTAATTACTTCTCAATACAAGAATAATTTTCTTTTTCTTTTCGCTTTTTAGATTTTTGGGTTTTGGGGGGTTTGTGTAGGCCATGTGAAAATTAAAGGGTTTTCAAATTCATTTTATTTCCTGAAACAGGGAAAATCATCACAAATCATGACTGAACTAGAAGTGACGATTGGACCAAGCGGCTTGTCTGAACTCGATTCATGGACTGCTAGGGCTCGTCCAAGTTTGAGCTGAAGCGCGAGCCAAGCCCAAAAATATTTGGACGACTGACAAGCGCTAACCAAGCTCAAAAACTCGTAAAAAATGTGAACAAATGATCATATTTTTTGCAAATATTACCGTTTGATCACATTTCAAAGTAAAATAAATAAAAAAATAAATATATGGGCTTGTGGGCAAGCTTGGTTCAACACTTGAGCTCACAAGCTTAGGGACCGAGCTCGCCCCACAAGAACGACCTCGGCTTGTGCTCGAACGAGCCTGAGTTCAGCTCATCTCTTGGACAAGCTAAGCTCGTGAGCTCATGGGCTAAGCCAACCCCAACGATGAACTACTCAATGAAGAGAGGAATACAATCAATTCAGTAGTTAGCAGCATGGGAATTGGTAACAAAGGAGGCCAGGTTGCGGGCTATCTTGTTCCCATTGCAAGGAACACCAAACCTCGTCTAACAAATTTTGCAATTTTGCATGGTGAATGCAAGGAAAATAATGTCGCCCCATGTGGCACTCACTAATTCAAGCACAATAGAAAACTATATATTGATAATTCTGTCTTTTACAACAAATTTCTATACCCTTGCAACATACTCACACTCAAATTAGTTATACACAAAAACCAACAAGCTGTTGACTTCAACAAACCTATCTCAAGCTTATTATAACAATGGAATTTCCTGTTTTCTTTCTCTGCAGAGAGAGGCAACATTGCATTGCATAACTTACAATTCCATGGACATTAATAGCCTCTCATCTTTCGATGAGGGAGTTGAAGTGGTATCAAAGATCTGCAGGGATCATCAAATGAACGAGTAACGTGAATTGTTTCTGTTTTTATAGCACCAATCTAAGTTAACCAATAATGGCAAGAAATTAACAAACTTTACTAGCTACACAAAGATAAACGAATGGTTCAATGATGTATATCGACCTCATTGTTTATTTGCAAGCCAGTGTCAATAACAAAGCAGATTTGTGATTTATTCACCAATTCCATTGAGGGCAAAGAGGCTGTTTTAATGCCTCAAATGTTCAAAAAATTAAATAGAACATGATCAAGCATGGAATGCAAGTTTAGTGGATAACCTTAAAACCAGTTTTTCTGTACAGATCCTGAGCAGTCTTGTTCTCTACATTTACATGAACAAACAGCTGCCTGATACCTAATTTTATAACAAAGTAAAAGTGCAAGGCAAATTAGCATTCCGATTAGTAAAAAGTAAAGCCGATTGTATAAAGATTAAACAGGCAAAAGAAATTAGAGATAGGCAGCACTAAATATTCAAGCATGTTCAATGGCAAAATATGGCACCTGTCATGGTAGCAACATCGGTTGCTAAGTATAACATATTTGAAGCAATACCCTGACGTCGAGCAAACTTTGCAACACAAACATTTGCAATATAAGCATATTTATTTGCGTTAAATGGGCCTTTACTTGCCAAGACAGGTGACAATCTCTTTATCTCCTGAAACCACAGAAAAAAGTTTTGCATTTAACATGGTCAATTGAAAATTCATTAGAATTTTTAACTCATGATGTTTTTGCTATAGGCAGACAATTTAGGAAATCAAGGATGTACCCCAGGATATGTTTCCCCTTGGACGAATTGTCTGATGCTCAAGTCTAGAGTTCCCACAACACTATTAAGAACAGTTCTTCTTACATTTTTCTCTTCCTTCTTAACCTAAGATGTGGATGGAGAAAAGATGGAGCTCAGAATATTTATCCAACATTTTATAATAGGTAATTCAGAACTGAAAGATTCTAATTCAATTAATAAAGATTCATAAAATCAGTCTCATATGTTGAAGAGAGAGAAGTTTATTTGGAGAGGCCATAAACATAGAAATCTCAAGTAAAGGAAAGAAGAAAACAGGATCTCTGTTCACTAGTTGCTTTTGCTTGTATATTGAGTGAATAAAAGAGATCACGAATGGGGAGAGACAGCCGCATGCAAAGTTGAAAAGGGCTTGGCAGAAGGAAAGACTTGTATTAGAGTTTACTTCACTTACTGCAACAAAACAAAAGCATTTCAATGAATTTCCATGCTGCCCGAGACACCTCCGCTTCAAAGCATTGAACTCCTGTGAATACAAGTTGAATGCAGGAGTCATCAATTCATGATTACATCCTATAGGGAGGGAGTATAAGACCGTTGAGGTGCTTTGGAAGCAACTACAGGGAACAAAATATTGAAGATGGATATTGGTCCAAAGAGTTAATGTAGCGACCAAATAAATATGCAAGAAAAAACTTAAGATGAAGGTCCTAGATTCGAAATTTTTAAGGTGCTATTCACAACTAAATTAACATACCAAGAACAAATGATTTCAGCACTAGGGGAAAACCCAAGGTCTAAAAATAACGTGCTCATGCATCAATCCAAATAAAGAATCAAAGGTCAAAAAGATAAAAGACACAAGGCGCAAAACAATTTGCATTTATCACCAATACAAGTATTCTACAGTAGAAAGATACATTTCTAAACCCCTTTTTCACCACCTGGGACAAAAATTCAAAAGTTTTTCATGTTTCAATCTTTTCATGGAAACTAGTGCAAGACTTGTAAATCTTTGAATTTTCAAAGCACGATAACTTGAACGGATTCAACATTGCTTCTATTTATTAGAGTTAGAGTTCTTAAAGAGGATTTTACAGCATTTGAATTGTGAGATTGTGGAGTTGTATTGAACTCATAGCCAGGTCAGATGCCTAAAGGTCAAATGCTTTTCCCTTAGGAAGTGTATATCAAGGGAAAAGACATTACCACATACATCAGGCCATATTCAGAAGAGAAATTGTAATTCCAGATGCATGATATGTTGGCTGATATAGCTTAATTTCAAATAGCCAAAAAACAGTACAACTGGATAAAATAAAAGCAAATGCAACTTTTCTCCATAAAGCCGAAGACAATTTCAATTTCCAAGTCAATCATAATCAAACCACATTTTATATTATGGGCCAGAGCTGGAGGGAAGGGAGCTCATCCCATGATAATCAAACAAATATATTCTAATGTACTCACCTGTTCAGCATACTTTCTTTTGTAGCTGCCCACATGCCTACAAGTTTGTTCAAAAAGGTGAGAATGACTCTCTGGTCTGGTGATTTAGGCGGTATTAAAAATAATAAAGATAAGCAATTTAAAAACTCCAAATTTCATAGGCACTTCATATTAACAACTGGCCTTTGTGATATATGTCTTGATGTGCAAACATGCATAGGTTGAAGAACAATTAAGTTCAATTGAGGAAATTTAAGTACATGAAATCAAGCTGAAAGCAGGTAATCTACCTCATATAGGATAAAGATTCCCAGTGGGCTTCTGCTCGGAGCCATGCTGCTGTCTGCCATTGTTAGTGAGACATGGAAAGAAGAAATCAGTAAGTACTTATAGACAATAAATAAATGAAAGAAGATATAAGTGTGTCTGAGTGCATGTGTGTTCTTTTTATATTTTACAGAGTAAGAAAAGTGAGAACAAAACTAACCCAATATTCTTCATCCAGTAAAGCCTCACGTGCAACGAAGCGACCAAAGTTTCGCCTTTGCAATCCAGCACATTCCTGGTCAGTAAGCTGCAGCCGGTTAAAAGAGAGTTCAGGCATCTTTGAGCTCTCACTCTTAGAAAGAGAAGAGTGCCGGATACTTTGGTCATTGTTACAATGAACTTCAAGATTCTTCCATCTGTAGTACTGAGAAGGAAACGTATCCCTAAAGGAATTTGGAGGCCCATGAAAAAAAAATAAGTAAGGGACAAAAACAAAGTCGGACAAAAACAAAGTCAAGCGGATCAGATAGCCATAAAGAAATTGGAATATAAGATTTAAATGATATATAACAACTTAAACTTTTAGATCAACTGAATCAACACGTAATCATTTTCAATATGCAAAACAACCTGGTATCCTACGAATCCTCCAGATTGGCAGCCTTGATGCTCGTGATGAGCATACTTAACATATACATAGATAAAGCTGGCTATAATAAGAAAATGTGATATACATAGAGATTTGGGAATTCTACAACAGAGCAAGGAAAAATGTAAAACTTTTCTCCACTTTTCACAAGGATAGGAGACCCATCTCTCAATTGCCTTATGGGTATCAATAACTACTTCGGCCTAGCTTTCAGAAATTGTTAAGGAAATGGATCAAAACTGAAGGTTTTGTTATGAATGATCAGTAAATATCTTCAATCTTGTATTTTTTTAAATGTTCTGGCCATAATGAGTTGAACTTTATGGACCTAAACAGATGGATTTACAAACCTGGATCTACTATGACAACTAAAAGTGGAATCAATGGAAATGTGAAACTAATATACATATTTCATAAGGGTGGGAGACCCATCTCTGCTGAATTGGCATCATTAACTGCTTCTGGCAAGCTTTCATAATTTGTGCCTGTGGTAGGGAACTAGATTAAAATGGGAGTTTTGCCCACAGTTAGGAAATGTCTTCAGTCCTGTATTATCTCAAACAAATGTTGGGGCCATTTCTTGTTGAATTTAAGCAGCCCTTAGGAATCCATTTCACTAATATTTCCCGAGTCCATCTACTTCATTAAGTTTTCCCTCAGGTGAAGTTGATTTAAGGCCTGCATTCACGATCAGCCTTTCATATTAGCATGTCTTAGATAAAAGAAAAAAAAAGTATGCAAGGCCAACAAAATTGCTTCAATAACGTTACCAAATGGTATAAATTCTTCAACAACAAACAGTCAAATGCCGACGAATGTAGATAGGGATTATGTGCATCACTCTTACAGTGCAAACTCCGATTGAATCGGGGGCAAACGCCTATGAAAAGATCGCTTGGATTTAAAAAAAGGTCGCTTGGATTTATCCACGGTTTTTGACAAGCTATCAGCGAGGTCTGCTAGTCAAAATTATTGTACACTTGATTTACATAGAAAAAAGATAAAATAAAGGTGCTTTCTGTCCACTTTGTTTTGGTAATTAAACATATTCTTAGACAAAGATGTTAACAAAAGTTATTAATTAATATACAAGAAAGTGATTTATCGGAATCAACTGAGAACACTGAACTAAAGAATCTGTCCAGCGCGTGCAAGCTGAGGCCCACCACTCATGCTTATAAGTTAATCATGCTGACGGTAAAGTATAATTCACTCACTCACCATTGACAATAGAATGTCAACCTATTACATGAATATCCCTCTGACCATATAATATATCTTTTCTGATTGATATTTCATGGTAACTTAGTTAATTTAGAAGCATAAACTTCTAAACTGGTAATATTTTTTTACCAACATATACGATATTATTATTAAATATTGCCATCATTATCATTTTATATTATCTAGTTCATAACTTGATAATGGAAAAATGATAAAAGTGATAGTTAAAATGAAAAAGGAGTTATGCATCTTTCACAAGGACAAACATGATGGTGATCTCAAAGCATATATGAGTTGATGTAGTTATCTAAACTGAAGGCGAAGGTTTTTACTATCTTGGGTATCTGGAAAATAAATACCCAACGAAACGCTGCGCTTGCCAATCAAATAATGAGACTGACACTTATCTTGGCTTTTTGGCAAATTCCATCATATCCATCCCCTAAGGTAACATTAAAATTATTTTAACTTTAATGCCTTTCCTTCCCCATATTTTTTAAATTTACCAGTTTACCTAAATGATCAGACAACAAAATATTGTTTACACATTTTTATTTTCTTCCCGTTTTCGATGTCCAAGCAAAGATCATAATTCTGAGAATTAGCCAAAATTCATATAACAAAGTACAGAACTACCTTAAACTAAGCACCAACATGCAAACTATTCTGCATTTCTTAAGTTAAACTCTGCAAATTCAATTACCCAAAAAAAGCCAAAAGTTGCCCATTAATTTAAAAGGGAAAAAAAAGTCTGGTACATTTAAAATTCATAATAAGATGAACTACCCATTAAAAATTACCTAGTAAACATGCTTACAACAAGGAGAGAATCACGTTTCTTGCGTTTGGTACAGAGAAGCCACGTCAATCGAGGCTGTCGGACTCTGAATTGCGGCAAAAATTCACCTCTCAGCTCCATCTTTCCTCCCTTTTCTTCTGTGTGTTGTTAAATCATAATTGAACATATGATTATCTCATCAAAACATATAACTTGAGGTAGAATTTAATTCCAATTTTTCAAATTTGGTTCTAGATTAGGAAAATTGGGAATTTATTAAAGTTAATCGAAAGAGGAAAGTATAATTTGTACAGGGAATCCGGAGTTCAACGGCGTATTTACGAATTATGTCCGTTCTTGATTATTCCACGGAAAGGGTCCACGTATACAGACAGAAAGGTAGGGAATTTAATAATAATAATAATAATCGCTAAACCGGATTCTTGATGGGCTTTGGATCAGGTTGGTGCTAATTAATGTTATTGAATGGATTTATAATAATAATAATAATCGCTAAACCGGATTCTTGATGGGCTTTGGATCAGGTTGATGCTAATTAATGTTATTGACTGAAAAATCCATTCACAATGTGGAATTATTTTGAATTTTTAATAGGAAATTTTGTTGATATGGCAATGCTTGCCAGTAGAACTTTGTGGAGAGCAAAACCACAAATTTATGGTAGAAAACAATGTGTGAAATCATATTCTATGGGCTGGTTTTCTTATACAGATTATTTTATTATAAGATACTCGTATAGATTGATATATAATCAACTCTACACTGTTGGATGAAATCATATTCTATCTTTTTAGCGATTATTATTATTAAAACTTACTAAAAATCGTATTTTTTTTTAGCTAAATCGAACACGTGCACTAAAAGTCTTTGTAGAGAAAATAGTGTGGCAATTAATTAGCTAGAGTTATTTGGGTAAATTTCTGTAAGTTCAGACTCGTAATCATTTTGTTACGTTGTTATTTTTTTGGCGGGAAGAGCTAAATATAATTTTTTTGGCATTGAACTTTGTACTTTTTATAACATTGCGTACTAATTTTTAATTTGCTTTCAAACCCATCAGACTTGTTATTGAATTTCACAAAATATTATATTTAGACCATCGAATGCTAGACGTCCATTCTTTTACTAATTACTAGTGAATGCATGTGTGTTACACATGTAGTGAGTGATATAGTGTAAGTAAAATGTTGGATTTTGATTTTGTGGGATTTTAGTGAGTGATGTAGTGTAAGCACGGCCAAACACATAACAAGAAGGGCATCACGTTTATCATTAAGAACAGAAAATTTAGTCCACAAGTAACTGAACTCACATCTTGTACAAATAATCCAAATTACCAGGAATCCAATTCCAACATTTGACCAAAACATTTACATAATTCATCTCAACTCACTACATTGAAATTCACCCTCAAAATGTTGCAAGGATATTGACCAACTTCCCGAAACATCCTTGTGTTGTTCTCTGAATCGATCACAACCCACTTGAGAATCTCACTTCTTGTATACTTTAAAGAGATCACCAAACGGGTTTGGGATTGTGGATTTTGACGAAAGGTTTTTTAATAGTGAATTTTTGGGTGATAAGATTGCGGAACTGACAAATGGGAACTTGATAAAATTTGTTAAGAAGTGAATTATTAAGTGTCAATCCAACATTAATGTAATTGAGAAAGTGCCAATAGGGTTTATTTGCACCATAAATTGGGAAATTTTTTAAGAATGTCTATCAATTTCTCTTTTTGTATCACTTGGGAGAAAAGAGAGAGAGATTTTGTAATTTTCCTTTCTACAAATTATATAGTGAAATTCATCGGTTACAACTTACAATTTGCTGGCTGTTGGATCGGAATGAACGGCTTCTTGTTTTAGAAAGGTGGTGATGTTTAGCTAGGTTTAAAGAACTTTAATCATAAACAAATAAGTAAATTTAAAACTAAATAATTTTTTTATTTGTCAATATTGGCAACAATACCATTTTGGGCTAACTTAGAATATACTTAAATTTACTTTAAAATAATTTTTTGATCCATTAAAGGAAAATTATGGAAAAATCATGCATACACTACAAAAGAAAGTAAATGATAAAGATCGAGAAACAACCTAAAAATTCCAAACGACAAGCATAAAATCAGCTTATTAAAGTTAGCTAAATCAATACTAAGTTAGTAAAAAATAAGCAGAAAGAAACAAAAATTGAAACCCATGATTGATGATGAAAACAATAGAAAAAATAAAGCAATTTCTATGACTAAAACTTATTAAAAAAATCCCTAAATATAGCCCATGAAAACCAAAATAATTCTGAGTAATCCAAAAAAAAGAAAAGAAAGAATATGCAAAATTACATTTGATTCGCTAACGTTTACTTCATTACCACCCGTCACGAGAGGTTGTTAAAGAATTGATTTCCTTGTATCTTTAAAAAGATGAGTTAGATGAATCTTTCAATATTATTCATAACATCCTATACCTTTAGAAGATAAAAAAAGACTGGTTTAAGAATATGCAGTCATATATATAGAGAGAAAGAATGTGAGTGTGAAGAAGAGAGAGAGAAAAGTGTGTAAGTGATGCAAAATATAGATATAGAGATAGAAAGTGAGCGAGTGAGTGAATGAGTTTTAGAGAGATAAAGTGGAAAATCATCAACATACGTGGCAGCCAAACCCAGCAATGATGAAAGCTCACTCCAATATGGCTCAACTTGGCTAGAAAATGGCTTATGAACAGTGAAAGAAAACTCACTCTTATATATTTAGTTAGATATTGGAGAGGAACTTTTGTAAACGTTATTCATTTAAACCGTAGGAAAATTATGACTGAACTCTTTAACCTTTCATAAAGTGTAGAATCAACTACCCAACCTTTAAAGATGATGTTTTATTTCCTCAACATATTTACCATATTCAGTATTTATTTATATAATTTAGTCACCATTGACGTAATCATCATTGTTAAAAGTGACCAAAACTGACAAGATTTGGCACATCTACATATTTATACCAAAGCCTTTATTTGATTCTCATTATTCTCGTATTATATAATGAAAATTTAATAAATAGAGGATGCTCATTTCTATCTGACGAAATTTCAAATTGTAAAACTCTCTTAAAAAATTCTCACCAATTGTCATAGATGAAATGTATTTACCGATCATTTATATTAAAACAAACACGAAAAAAAAATTAAAAATTAAAAATTAAATTAAATAACTGGGTTCACATAATTACCTATCCAAGTAGAAATGCTAAATTTTAAGGAAAATTTGAGATGAGTAAAAATGAAATTAATGGAGTAGCAATACGTAGAACTTTTGGCTATTATGGAACTTGCTGCGGCGATTGAAAATGCATAACATCATAGAAAATGATATACAAATACAAAAACATGTTATTTTCGTAAATTATTGGCAAAATACAGCAAATTCATCGCTCAATAAGATGAGTTAAACATAAATAGATACACAAAACACATGCATGCAACCATCTAAAGGTTCGAAACCAACAATAGTAAATGAATCTTTGAAGAAATGCTCTTAATATCAAAAGAATATGAATTTACCTCATTATGATTGAACTTTTTAATCATGAACAGAGACGGCTGTAGCCCCCCCCCCCCCCCCCCCCCCCCACCCAAAAAAAAAAAAAAAAAAGGGGGAGATATTCTTGGAGAAAAAGAGAAGATAGAAAAAACAAAAAAAAATTTTAAGGCATTTTTTTGTTTGTAAAAACAGTTTTTTTTTACATGTAATTTTTTTTATTTTCGCGTTGTAGTCCGACCTGAAATTTTGTAGTCCGATCTTGAATCCAATCCTTGATCATGAAATAGGAAAAAAGTGTATATGGTGAGTATATAAAGTCACGATAGCTACGGTCTATTTAACTAGAATTTAAAAAATTGGGTATTTGAACAGTAAATGTGATAAATATATTATTAAAGGCAAAAATTAGGGCATCTACTTAGTCTTATTTAAAAAATTGAAATATATTATATTTTTTAAAAATTTATTGATTAGCCTATAAAGTATATTGATTTCTATTGAAAGTATAACTTTTATATATTCTAGCATCCCATGAATAACGATATAAAAAGGATTATGTAACCGAATAAGGCTCAAATGATTGGACCAATATGCAAATTGCCATGGTAATTGAAGTTATTAACGGTAATTTTTAATTTACTACCCACAATACTTCATTTTCTAGTCTACCATATATTTTATTGCACTGTATTCTCTATTATTCTTCATCAACATTGAAAATAGGATTTGGGAATAAAGCAAAAGATTATAAAACAGACATTTTTCTTTCTTTCCAAAATTTTCTCATCAAAATTTCAATTTTTTGATCCCATGAATTTAACGGCACGCCAATTATATAGTATGTCATGTCATCGGTTCTTAATCTAAATTAAGCACCCGTGCTTAGGAAATCATTTTTGTGTGTGTGTGTGTGTGATGGTTAAACGAGGCGACACTGCAGATGGTGATGAGCAATGATTATTACGGCACTTATAGCCACTCCAAATTGGATACACCAATTACAAACAGATAACACTAATATTATGCAGTATATAACCCAAAAAACACTGCTAACCAAACCAAACCAAACCATTGATGAATATTTCAAGCTCAATTTCGTATACAAGGTTTAATTCTGTATTATATGAGCACCAGCAGGTGGGTTTTTGTATATGTATGGAACTGATCAATCTGAGAATGAAAATGGATGGATGATTGATTGTGTTCACGTCGAAGACGTTTTATGGTTCGTGTGTGTGTTTTGTGTAGAAGAAATGGCTTTTTGATGTTATTATCCACGTTAAATGTGAGACTAGATGAAAGGACAAAAGAGGTTCTTTTTCCAAACAAATATCCCTTTGACTTATTAGTCCATACTATGCTAGAGAGATACCTGAATGACGCTTGTGGTAGGTTGAACTTGGCAATTTATTAATAAGACTAGTCTTTGCCCGTGCGAGGTACGGGCTAGACTATTTTAAAGGTAATGTTAGAGTATTAGATGTGTTGAATTCTTGTAAAATTTCCAACTGAATGTTTGCTATATCTACATTGGAATGGACTTTTCCTTATTGAGCATGTAGAGAGATTGATTAAATTATATGATTGAAAAATACAGGAAATCTTTTTCCATGTGGATTAAAGACAATCAAGTTACTTAAATAATCCAAGTTGAATTATTAGCATTATATTTAAGGTTAATTAGTTTGATCATAATCCTTTTAACTCTAGTTAGATCAAAAGCACTATCAATTAAGCTAATATTTGAAGATCAATCGTAAATCAATCGAGAAACGTTAAAAGATGAAGTACTCATCAAAGTTATATAATAAGTTGATGAGATATTTCTTCAATCGGTATAAAATTGGAAGGATAATCTTATTTAAAAAAAAAAAAGGATTACACTATTCATCTTTCATTTCATGACGATATTCCTGCTGGAACTCCACATGTACTCGTGAGGGAGAAAATTCATTCATTTCCATGCACGCATATAAATTTAAAAGTATATACTCATACAGAAAACAAGAAATGAACTAAAATAAAATGGAAGAGAAGAGAACAATGCGAAAACCTCTCATTCAAAAATATAATGTACTAAGACTTAATTTATAGCAATCCAATAGCAGAAACTAATGATGGTTGGTGAAATTAATTTTATCAAAATAAAGGGAGTTCTCATACTGTTCTTGAAAATTACACTACATAATAAATAGCATTAAATCAACCAGTAAGCAATTTACTTCCCCATTTTACAAGGTCCAATTGGAAAGTTTCTGTAGCGCACTTCTGACAAAATGTTTTTGCCTTATACATGTACCTTAACACATATATATCAACTTCAACAAGCTGTAAGCAATACCAATAAAACATATGTACACATCTATGTGGGAAAGACATATTGGTTCAGCATTCTATATTTTCTAAATTCAAAAAATTCAATATATGAGCTGGTAAATTTTATTGGTAAATGATAAGAAAAAATGACCAATATACTGGTTAAGATATGTTTGTGTAGAAAATAACCATCTTACACAACAATCAGCTAAATTTCAAATGACACAATGTAATAAAAGGGAATACTCATTTCTTGAGTAATATTTGGTGCCTGGGTACTCTTTACCACCGCCATCTAACTTCAAAGGCTTGGCACCATCTTCATTCCCAATATCTGCCTTCTCCTGAATATGTCAATTAAAAACACATAATGATCAAAATCATAAGAAACGAAGTACAAAAATTGAGAAGATCGTGTCTCTCTATTTTTCAATATGTAACTTGTAGAAACAAATCAGTGTACTCAAAATTTTTCTCAATTGCAAATTACATTTTCCCCAGCCATCCACATGAATTAAAAACAAAGTTCAACACTAAGTCATGTGTGTAAATGCATATTTTGACAACTTAGATTTGATAATTTAACTTCTCAAATTCATAATGCTGATAGTAAAAACTGAAGAGAGAGAACAGAAAGACAAGATACTAAGCACTCCTTATGACCACTCTCTTCTCATTGAAGCTAGTTTATCTAAGGAATATCTCCGAAGTCAACTGCCACACTCTCTATTACTTTTTGTGTACTTGTTCCTCTCATATAGGGGATACTTCTTCTCATTTTCTCTAATTAACTTTTTCTTTTTATTAACTGTAAACCTTTGCGAAACCTGGTAAGTGAACTCCTAAATTGATGGATCTCGTACGATATCTTCTTGACGAGGTTTACTGTATTCGTAAATCCATCAATGACTACCTATAGTTACTTTTTATTCCTTCTTCATTTCCGCCAAAAGTCTGAAGACGTTCAATTTCATTACAATCGAAATTCTTGATTTTGAAGCCATACATAAATCCAATAAGAAATCAAAAGGCCACGTGATCCATAAATCAAAAGAACTTTGCCTAATAGCCAAAAAACAGTACAACTGGATAAAATAAATGCAAATGCAACTTTTCTCCATAAAGCTGAAGACAATTTCAATTTCCAAGTGAATCATAATCAAACCACATTTTATATTATGGGCCAGAGCTGGAGGGAAGGGAGCTCATCCCATGATAATCAAACAAATATATTCTAATGTACTCACCTGTTCAGCATACTTTCTTTTGTAGCTGCCCACATGCCTACAAGTTTGTTCAAAAAGGTGAGAATGACTCTCTGGTCTGGTGATTTAGGCGGTATTAAAAATAATAAAGATAAGTAATTTAAAAACTCCAAATTTCATAGGCACTTCATATTAACAACTGGCCTTTGTGATATATGTCTTGATGTGCAAACATGCATAGGTTGAAGAACAATTAAGTTCAATTGAGGAAATTTAAGTACATGAAATCAAGCTGAAAGCAGGTAATCTACCTCATATAGGATAAAGATTCCCAGTGGGCTTCTGCTCGGAGCCATGCTGCTGTCTGCCATTGTTAGTGAGACATGGAAACAAGAAATCAGTAAGTACTTATAGACAATAAATAAATGAAAGAAGATATAAGTGTGTCTGAGTGCATGTGTGTTCTTTTTATATTTTACAGAGTAAGAAAAGTGAGAACAAAACTAACCCAATATTCTTCATCCAGTAAAGCCTCACGTGCAACGAAGCGACCAAAGTTTCGCCTTTGCAATCCAGCACATTCCTGGTCAGTAAGCTGCAGCCGGTTAAAAGAGAGTTCAGGCATCTTTGAGCTCTCACTCTTAGAAAGAGAAGAGTGCCGGATACTTTGGTCATTGTTACAATGAACTTCAAGATTCTTCCATCTGTAGTACTGAGAAGGAAACGTATCCCTAAAGGAATTTGGAGGCCCATGAAAAAAAAATAAGTAAGGGACAAAAACAAAGTCGGACAAAAACAAAGTCAAGCGGATCAGATAGCCATAAAGAAATTGGAATATAAGATTTAAATGATATATAACAACTTAAACTTTTAGATCAACTGAATCAACACGTAATCATTTTCAATATGCAAAACAACCTGGTATCCTACGAATCCTCCAGATTGGCAGCCTTGATGCTCGTGATGAGCATACTTAACATATACACAGATAAAGCTGGCTATAATAAGAAAATGTGATATACATAGAGATTTGGGAATTCTACAACAGAGCAAGGAAAAATGTAAAACTTTTCTCCACTTTTCACAAGGATAGGAGACCCATCTCTCAATTGCCTTATGGGTATCAATAACTACTTCGGCCTAGCTTTCAGAAATTGTTAAGGAAATGGATCAAAACTGAAGGTTTTGTTATGAATGATCAGTAAATATCTTCAATCTTGTATTTTTTTAAATGTTCTGGCCATAATGAGTTGAACTTTATGGACCTAAACAGATGGATTTACAAACCTGGATCTACTATGACAACTAAAAGTGGAATCAATGGAAATGTGAAACTAATATACATATTTCATAAGGGTGGGAGACCCATCTCTGCTGAATTGGCATCATTAACTGCTTCTGGCAAGCTTTCATAATTTGTGCCTGTGGTAGGGAACTAGATTAAAATGGGAGTTTTGCCCACAGTTAGGAAATGTCTTCAGTCCTGTATTATCTCAAACAAATGTTGGGGCCATTTCTTGTTGAATTTAAGCAGCCCTTAGGAATCCATTTCACTAATATTTCCCGAGTCCATCTACTTCATTAAGTTTTCCCTCAGGTGAAGTTGATTTAAGGCCTGCATTCACGATCAGCCTTTCATATTAGCATGTCTTAGATAAAAGAAAAAAAAAGTATGCAAGGCCAACAAAATTGCTTCAATAACGTTACCAAATGGTATAAATTCTTCAACAGCAAACAGTCAAATGACGACGAATGTAGATAGGGATTATGTGCATCACTCTTACAGTGCAAACTCCGATTGAATCGGGGGCAAACGCCTATGAAAAGATCGCTTGGATTTAAAAAAAGGTCGCTTGGATTTATCCACGGTTTTTGACAAGCTATCAGCGAGGTCTGCTAGTCAAAATTATTGTACACTTGATTTACATAGAAAAAAGATAAAATAAAGGTGCTTTCTGTCCACTTTGTTTTGGTAATTAAACATATTCTTAGACAAAGATGTTAACAAAAGTTATTAATTAATATACAAGAAAGTGATTTATCGGAATCAACTGAGAACACTGAACTAAAGAATCTGTCCAGCGCGTGCAAGCTGAGGCCCACCACTCATGCTTATAAGTTAATCATGCTGACGGTAAAGTATAATTCACTCACTCACCATTGACAATAGAATGTCAACCTATTACATGAATATCCCTCTGACCATATAATATATCTTTTCTGATTGATATTTCATGGTAACTTAGTTAATTTAGAAGCATAAACTTCTAAACTGGTAATATTTTTTTACCAACATATACGATATTATTATTAAATATTGCCATCATTATCATTTTATATTATCTAGTTCATAACTTGATAATGGAAAAATGATAAAAGTGATAGTTAAAATGAAAAAGGAGTTATGCATCTTTCACAAGGACAAACATGATGGTGATCTCAAAGCATATATGAGTTGATGTAGTTATCTAAACTGAAGGCGAAGGTTTTTACTATCTTGGGTATCTGGAAAATAAATACCCAACGAAACGCTGCGCTTGCCAATCAAATAATGAGACTGACACTTATCTTGGCTTTTTGGCAAATTCCATCATATCCATCCCCTAAGGTAACATTAAAATTATTTTAACTTTAATGCCTTTCCTTCCCCATATTTTTTAAATTTACCAGTTTACCTAAATGATCAGACAACAAAATATTGTTTACACATTTTTATTTTCTTCCCGTTTTCGATGTCCAAGCAAAGATCATAATTCTGAGAATTAGCCAAAATTCATATAACAAAGTACAGAACTACCTTAAACTAAGCACCAACATGCAAACTATTCTGCATTTCTTAAGTTAAACTCTGCAAATTCAATTACCCAAAAAAAGCCAAAAGTTGCCCATTAATTTAAAAGGGAAAAAAAAGTCTGGTACATTTAAAATTCATAATAAGATGAACTACCCATTAAAAATTACCTAGTAAACATGCTTACAACAAGGAGAGAATCACGTTTCTTGCGTTTGGTACAGAGAAGCCACGTCAATCGAGGCTGTCGGACTCTGAATTGCGGCAAAAATTCACCTCTCAGCTCCATCTTTCCTCCCTTTTCTTCTGTGTGTTGTTAAATCATAATTGAACATATGATTATCTCATCAAAACATATAACTTGAGGTAGAATTTAATTCCAATTTTTCAAATTTGGTTCTAGATTAGGAAAATTGGGAATTTATTAAAGTTAATCGAAAGAGGAAAGTATAATTTGTACAGGGAATCCGGAGTTCAACGGCGTATTTACGAATTATGTCCGTTCTTGATTATTCCACGGAAAGGGTCCACGTATACAGACAGAAAGGTAGGGAATTTAATAATAATAATAATAATCGCTAAACCGGATTCTTGATGGGCTTTGGATCAGGTTGGTGCTAATTAATGTTATTGAATGGATTTATAATAATAATAATAATCGCTAAACCGGATTCTTGATGGGCTTTGGATCAGGTTGATGCTAATTAATGTTATTGACTGAAAAATCCATTCACAATGTGGAATTATTTTGAATTTTTAATAGGAAATTTTGTTGATATGGCAATGCTTGCCAGTAGAACTTTGTGGAGAGCAAAACCACAAATTTATGGTAGAAAACAATGTGTGAAATCATATTCTATGGGCTGGTTTTCTTATACAGATTATTTTATTATAAGATACTCGTATAGATTGATATATAATCAACTCTACACTGTTGGATGAAATCATATTCTATCTTTTTAGCGATTATTATTATTAAAATTTACTAAAAATCGTATTTTTTTTAAGCTAAATCGAACACGTGCACTAAAAGTCTTTGTAGAGAAAATAGTGTGGCAATTAATTAGCTAGAGTTATTTGGGTAAATTTCTGTAAGTTCAGACTCGTAATCATTTTGTTACGTTGTTATTTTTTTGGCGGGAAGAGCTAAATATAATTTTTTTGGCATTGAACTTTGTACTTTTTATAACATTGCGTACTAATTTTTAATTTGCTTTCAAACCCATCAGACTTGTTATTGAATTTCACAAAATATTATATTTAGACCATCGAATGTTAGACGTCCATTCTTTTACTAATTACTAGTGAATGCATGTGCGTTACACATGTAGTGAGTAATTTAGTGTAAGTAAAATGTTGGATTTTGATTTTGTGGGATTTTAGTGAGTGATGTAGTGTAAGCACGACCAAATACATAACAAGAAGGGCATCACGTTTATCAGTAAGAACAGAAGATTTAGTCCACTGAACTCACATCTTGTACAAATAATCCATATTACCAAGAATCCAATTCCAACATTTGACCAAAACACTTACATAATTCATCTCAACTCATTACACTGAAATTCACCTTCAAAATGTTGCAAGGATATTGACCAACTTCCCGAAACATCCTTGTGTTTTTCTCTAAATCGATCATAACCCACTTGAGAATCTCACTTCTTGTATACTTTAAACAGATCCCCAAACGAGTTTGGGATTGTGGATTTTGACGAAAGGTTTTTTAATAGTGAATTTTTGGGTGATAAGATTGCGGAACTGATAAATGGGAACTTGATAAAATTTGTTAAGAAGTGAATTATCAAGTGTCAATCCAACATTAATGTAATTGAGAAAGTGTCAATAGGGTTTATTTGCACCATAAATTGGGAAAATTTTTCAGAATGTCTATCAATTTCTCTTTTTGTATCACTTGGGAGAAAAGAGAGAGATTTTGTAATTTTCCTTTCTACAAATTATATAGTGAAATTCATCGGTTACAACTTACAATTTGCTGGCTGTTGGATCGGAATGAACGGCTTCTCGTTTTAGAAAGGTGGTGATGTTTAGCTAGGCTTAAAGAACTTTAATCATAAATAAATAAGTAAATTTAAAACTAAATAATTTTTTAGAATGTCTATCAATTTCTCTTTTTGTATCACTTGGGAGAAAAGAGAGAGATTTTGTAATTTTCCTTTCTACAAATTATATAGTGAAATTCATCGGTTACAACTTACAATTTGCTGGCTGTTGGATCGGAATGAACGGCTTCTCGTTTTAGAAAGGTGGTGATGTTTAGCTAGGCTTAAAGAACTTTAATCATAAATAAATAAGTAAATTTAAAACTAAATAATTTTTTATTTGTCAATATTGGCAACAATACCATTTTGAGCTAATTTAGAATATACTTAAATTTACTTTAAAATAATTTTTTGATCCATTAAAGGAAAATTATGGAAAAATCATGCATACATTACAAAGGTATGTAAATGATAAAGATCGAGAAAAAACCTAAAAATTCCAAATGACAAGCATAAAATCGACTTATTAAAGTTAGCTAAATTAGTACTAAGTTAGTAAAAAATAAGCACAAAGAAACAAAAACTGAAACCCATGATTGATGATGAAACCAATAGAAAAAATAAAGCAATTTCTATGACTAAAACATTATTAAAAAAAATCCCTAAATATAGCCCATGAAAAC
>NC_036252.1:16532831-16538125 GCF_002742605.1 Olea europaea var. sylvestris | reverse complement strand
ACGACCAAAAACAAAAAAATCTTTTAAGGCATTTTTTTGTTTTTTGTTTGTAAAAGCAGTTTTTTTACATGTAATTTTTTTTATTTTTGCGTTGTAGTCCGACCTGAAATTTTGTAGTTCGGTTTTAAATCCAATCCTAGATCCATCCTTGATCATGAAGTAGGAAAAAAGTGTATATAGTGAGTATATAAAGTCACGATAGCTATGGTCTATTTAACTAGAATTTAAAAAATTGGGTATTTGAACAGTAAATTTGATAAATACATTATTAAAGGTGAAAATTAGGGCATCTACTTAGTCTTATTTAGAAAATTGAAATATATTATATTTTTTAAAAATTTATTGATTAGCCTATAAAGTATATTGATTTCTATTGAAAGTATAACTTTAATATATTCTAGCATCCCATGAATAACGATATAAAAGGATTATGAAACCGAATAAGGCTCAAATGAATGGACCAATATGCAAATTGCCATGGTAATTGAAGTTATTAACGGTAATTTTTAATTTACTACCCACAATACTTCATTTTCTAGTCGACCATATATTTTATTGCACTGTATTCTCTATTTTTCTTCATCAACATTGAAAATAGGATTAGGGAATCAAGCAAAAGATTATAAACCAGACATTTTTCTTTCTTTCCAAAATTTTCTCATCAAAATTTCAATTTTTTGATCCCCTGAATTTAGTGGCTCACCAATTAATTAGTATGTCATATCATCGGTTCTTAATCTAAGTGAAGCACCTGTATTTAGGAAATCATTTCTCTGTGTGTGTGATGGTTAAACGAGGCAACAATGCAGATGGTGATGAGCAATGCTTATTACGGCACTTATAGGCACTCCACATTGGATACACCAATTACAAACAGATAATGCTAATATTATGCAGTATATAACCCAAAAAAACACTGCAAACCAAACCGACCCTTAGGCCTTAGGTATTGATGAATATTTCAAGCTCAATTTGGTATACGAGGTTTAATTCTGTATTATATGATCACCAGCAGGTGGGTTTTTGTATATGTATGGAACTGGTCAATCTAAGAATGAAAATGGATGGATTATTGATTGTGATCACGTCGGAGACGTTTTATGGTTCGTGTGTGTGTTTTGTGTAGAAGAAATGGCATTTTGATGTTATTATCTATGTTAAATGTGAGATTGGATGAAAGGACAAAAGAGGTTGTTCTTTTTCCAACCAAATACCTCTATGACTTATTACTCCTTGCCATGCTAGAGAGATACCTGAATGACGCTTTGGTAGGAGGAACTTGGCAATTTATTAATAAGACTAGTCTTTGCTCGTGCGAGGTACGGGCTAGACTATTTTAAAGGTAATGTTAGAGTATTAGATGTGTTGAATTCTTGTAAAATTTTCAACTGAATGTTTGCTATATCTACATTCGAATGGACTTTTCCTTATTGAGCATGCAGAGAGATTTATTAAATTATATGATTGAAAAACACAGGAAATCTTTTTCCATGTGGATTAAAGACAATCAAGTTACTTAAATAATCCAAGTTGAATTATTAGCATTATATTTAAGGTTAATTAGTTTGATAATAATCCTTTTAACTCAAGTTAGATCAAAAGCACTATCAGTTAAGCTAATATATGAAGATCAACCGTAAATCAATCGAGAAACGTTAAAAGATGAATTAGTCATCAAAGTTATATAATAAGTTGATGAGATATTTCTTCAATCGGTATAAAATTGGAAGGATAATCTTAATAAAAAAAGGATTACACTATTCATTTTTCATTTCATGACAATATTCCTGCTGGAACTCCACATGTACTCGTGAGGGAGAAAATTCATTCATTTCCATGCACGCATATAAATTTAAAAGTATATACTCATACAGAAAACAAGAAATGAACTAAAATAAAATGGAAGAGAAGAGAACAATGCGAAAACCTCTCATTCAAAAATATAATGTACTAAGACTTAATTTATAGCAATCCAATAGCAGAAACTAATGATGGTTGGTGAAATTAATTTTATCAAAATAAAGGGAGTTCTCATACTGTTCTTGAAAATTACACTACATAATAAATAGCATTAAATCAACCAGTAAGCAATTTACTTCCCCATTTTACAAGGTCCAATTGGAAAGTTTCTGTAGCGCACTTCTGACAAAATGTTTTTGCCTTATACATGTACCTTAACACATATATATCAACTTCAACAAGCTGTAAGCAATACCAATAAAACATATGTACACATCTATGTGGGAAAGACATATTGGTTCAGCATTCTATATTTTCTAAATTCAAAAAATTCAATATATGAGCTGGTAAATTTTATTGGTAAATGATAAGAAAAAATGACCAATATACTGGTTAAGATATGTTTGTGTAGAAAATAACCATCTTACACAACAATCAGCTAAATTTCAAATGACACAGTGTAATAAAAGGGAATACTCATTTCTTGAGTAATATTTGGTGCCTGGGTACTCTTTACCACCGCCATCTAACTTCAAAGGCTTGGCACCATCTGCATTCCAAATATCAGCCTTCTCCTGAATATGTCAATTAAAAACACATAATGATCAAAATCATAAGAAACGAAGTACAAAAATTGAGAAGATCGTGTCTCTCTATTTTTCAATATGTAACTTGTAGAAACAAATCAGTGTACTCAAAAATTTTCTCAATTGCAAATTACATTTTCCCCAGCCATCCACATGAATTAAAAACAAAGTTCAACAATAAGTCATGTGTGTAAATGCATATTTTGACAACTTAGATTTGATAATTTAACTTCTCAAATTCATAATGCTGATAGTAAAAACTGAAGAGAGAGAACAGAAAGACAAGATACTAAGCACTCCTTATGACCACTCTCTTCTCATTGAAGCTAGTTTATCTAAGGAATATCTCCGAAGTCAACTGCCACACTCTCTATTACTTTTTGTGTACTTGTTCCTCTCATATAGGGGATACTTCTTCTCATTTTCTCTAATTAACTTTTTCTTTTTATTAACTGTAAACCTTTGCGAAACCTGGTAAGTGAACTCCTAAATTGATGGATCTCGTACGATATCTTCTTGACGAGGTTTACTGTATTCGTAAATCCATCAATGACTACCTATAGTTACTTTTTATTCCTTCTTCATTTCCGCCAAAAGTCTGAAGACGTTCAATTTCATTACAATCGAAATTCTTGATTTTGAAGCCATACATAAATCCAATAAGAAATCAAAAGGCCACGTGATCCATAAATCAAAAGAACTTTGCCTGAAGTTTTATCTCTATTCGTGTTCATTATCATTTGGTTTGAAATCTATGTACAAGGTTTACATCGCCTTGGTAGTTGGAGATACTCGTATTACACATTTTCTTCTTATTAGCAAACCACTTAGTGGATCTAATACACCAACCTACATCAGATTCTACATTTACCCTTTCTTCATTTCCATCAGTTTCTTATTAAGTATTTAGAAGTTAATCTTTCCGTCCAAAATTTTTTAGCATTTTGCAAACCTCCTGTATAAGAATTTAAACATCATATCACCCAAACTTCTAAGCTGAAAAAGTATTAATCAAACTAATTCTACCTAAGATTTGTTCCTTAAAGGCATTTCGAAGAATTGAAGGAGGACTTCAACCAAAGTCCAAGAAAGACATTTCATCATAATGACTCTCTTTTCCTCTCATCCCTTATCCATCTGTGTATGAGTATGTGCATTTGCATGACTGCATTAATATCCTTTTTGTAGTCTCATGTTTCCCTCAACCCTTAAATTTTTTAACCTCAACATAAAAAGTTGGAGAATATAAAAAAATCGTGAAGTTTCAGAAGTTTGCAAACTCTGCCATAACCTACTTCTCACATTAAAGCAAACAGATATTTTGCCCTACAAAAAGAAAATTGTAACCATTCTTGGATAGTTATCATTAAAGTAGATTGTATCTTGTGGGTTTTCGTTTTATTTTATATGTTTTTTTAATTTAAAGGATTGTTTAAAGCAGTCCAAACTTAAGGTTTGTCGATTAAAGTCATTTGAAGAAATCAGATGAGGATTTCAGTTTGTCAAATCTGTGTTTGTCTTTCCCAATGTACAAGTGTGTATATTTGAATGCCCATCCCCACTCCCCCACAACCACTGCTTTTTTTCTAACCTAGAAAATAAAAAATTAAAAATGACTGGAAGATTGTTGCTTTCTTTCCTCACCTACTCAGTGTGGTTATAGCAAACACAAATTTAGCCCTTAAAAAAAGAATAGCATAAAAATTTCACTCTTGAACAGATAAAGAAACATGAAGAAAATAAAAGATTGAAAGAAAACTATACTCTTTCCAGGTTTTCTTGGTAGATATTATCAGAGCAGGTTTTATCTTATCTTTATTCTGTCATTTGATATGATTGTTTATTTATGGGGTCTTCCAATGTATAGTTATTTAAGTATGATCACTTTATTTTCATTTTTTTTTGGGATAGACTCAAATGTCTATCATTCATAAGGATGAAACAAGTGACACCATCAGCTACTAGCAATTATTATTATTATTATTTTTTTATAAATGCTACTGATGATTATTTCTCTATGCTACGACATCACATTTTTCCAAATAAACCTCTCTCGTCAATGCACATTCGTTTGACAAACCAAAGATTTCTAAAGATGAAGCACCTTAGATACTAAGAGCACATACAATTGTTGGATTTTATGTTTTCTAAATTTTAGATTTATCCTCACCCTCCCTTCCCCTCTCTAGCAATAAAAGAAAAATTGCTATTTGATGGAACATTTCATCATATGGATCTACTCACTGCTCAAGACCACTAATTCAGGACAATATATAGAGCACACTAATCTTAAGATGATTGAGCTCAGAGCTCATATACTAGAATAGAAGGAAATCCTAAAAATGAGATTATAACTCTAGTAACTGGAATAAAGACTTCATGTCAACCAACCTTTGTACTGATAAACACTTCCAAGAAAGTTGAGTGGAAGGGACAATTGGAAAAGTAGCCCATTTACCATGACTTATTGGAAAAAAGTTGAGGCATCAATATCATTAATCATCTAATTATAGAAGCGTTCCTTTTTTCTGGATTTGATAGTATGTAAATCGATAGGATAAGAAGACCGAAGTTTTACCTGGTCACTAACAGTCATTGCCATTTTTAATCCCCTGGGAACACAAGACCATAGCTGCATAGAGTGGTGTGTTAAATATTTAATTCTAGCCAAAGTTTAAATAGGCAAGGCTTCATTGAGTTTGTAAGGTAGCATCTTCATATCTTGAAATATATTATGTCATTACTAAT
>NC_036252.1:16532055-16532731 GCF_002742605.1 Olea europaea var. sylvestris | reverse complement strand
TTTTTTTTTTTTTTTTTTTTTTTTTTTTTTTTTTGGGTTCTTCCAGGCACAATCAAAGTCATATCCGCAAAATTATCGAAATCTGGTTTTCCTCTTGTGGTTTTGGCTACACACCACGCATACCTTTTTGATATGAGCCTCAAGTGTTGGCTGAGAGTTGCAGACAATCACATTTCTGCATCAAATTTCTCAAGCTCTTGGAACTTCAGTTCAGCTCATGGTGGTGAGCTGGCTGACTTGCAGATTGATGTCAGGAAATTTCTGGCTAGAAAACCAGGATGGAGCAGGTCTATATGCATTCTGTCGCTTGAAATTTTTTAAAATGATTCCTCGAAGATAAAACTTTAGTGACAAAATGAAATCTTGTTATCTTACCTTAAAATTATTCCTTTTTCTGATATCCACCTAAGATCAAGTATTTGCAGCCGGCTTTATGAACAATATATTTGGTGAATATCATGTGCTTTTACCTCTTATTCCTGGGCCTGGCCACTTATTTGTGTTTGGATGACTATATGTCATGAGAATGGCAGGGTTTCCTAATTATTGCCTGTAAAATTTATAATAATACAGTTAATTCTCCCATATTAAGTGAATTCTTATATGTCAATGCCTCATTTTCACACACCTCTGGATTTGCTCGTGCAGAGTAACTGATGATGGACTGCAGACTCGT
>NC_036252.1:16499659-16531955 GCF_002742605.1 Olea europaea var. sylvestris | reverse complement strand
AAAAATGGAGCTCAAAAACATGCTATATTTGTACTTATGGATCTTGAGCTTTATCTTATCACTAATCAAATTATATGCTATTTGATTTCATAAAAAAAGTACCAAAATTTCAATGAATTAATAATAAGAATTTTATTTTTTTTTTGTTTCCATTTGGCAAGATTGTTATTACTAGTAAATAGAACTTTAATCGATAGAGTTTTTAGCAATTGTTGACAATTAAAATTTACAAAAGGAGTTGTAGCTAACCGTTATCAAAGTCAACCGTAAATACGCGAGCTTGTGATAAAATAAGCGAGCATTTTGTGAAGCGGGGCTTTATAATTGATCCCAAGTGTGACCAATGAACAAAATATATTTTTAACAAGTTTCAATCAGCTATTACATATCAGCAGAAATCGTTATCAAAACACATGTGAGTGTGAATATAAAGCATGACTCCATAACCAATGAATGAAAATCACTAATCTAAAAGGCGCATATTGATGGCATCTAGGTGTCACCAATGCCCGATGTGCGACAAAAATGCCAAGCCATTTGTCTGGCGCCTTATTTAGCAGTCAACAGCAGTCGTTGACTGCTAATGTGCACCTAGGTGGGCATAATTATCTTTTTTATTTTTAAATTTTTACAATTCTTCTAAGTTAAAACTTAAATGTTGATTTCTTCACTTTGTCGATTTTAAATTTAAAATAGCCGCTTGAAGCCTTGAACATAGGAAATCTCTCAAAAATTTATATTTATTTACTATTTAATATCTACATTTGGAACTAACCTTTTGTTGAACATTTTGGGAAAATGTATAAATTTCTTATATATTTATTTTAGATGTTTGGTAGGTATTACTTTTAATTATTAAATGATTTTTCGATTGATTAAAAATTAAAATAACAAAACGTATTTTTACACTTATCCCTCGCCTAAATTCACCTAGTCCAAAGCTTGGTCTCCACGCACCGTCACACATTATGCATTTTAAAACACTGATGAAAAATATGTGGTTCAAGTGAAAAAAAATGTGAAAAACTAACATATCCAATTATGAATTCACTTATCAATTGGCCGCATGTAGCTCAAACATAAAAGGGTTTTTTTACCTCTAAGGTCTCGATAGACAAAGCCAAGAATTGAGAAAGATATGCAAATTTAAGCATCTTCATTTCAAATAACTATTTCTTTTCTTATTCCTAGTTGAGCAATAGAACGGAGAGTTTAGGAAAAGAAAATTCTACTTAGGTGAGATAAATTTGTTTATCATTATTTCGAGGTCAACAGAGATTTTAACAAAGAATCGTAATTAGAAAATTGTTGACCTTTTGATTGTCAATTCAAAATTTGTTGTAAACATTAAGTTGATTATTTGAAAAAATAAATATAAAAGTGCATTTGTTTAAACATGCTTTGTCTAAATATATATCTCATGTGTTTTTCGTTCATAAATAATATTTTTCTAAGATATACTATAAAATAAATTTATTAAAATTAAATTTTAATCACATTATAATGGCACAATTATTTTTATATGTACCATATATTAAAATTTATTTATTTATGCTATATATAATGTGCAATTTCTTTTATATTTACCACATCAATTTATACATATATTTGTTTTACAAAGTAAAGTTAATAACAATTTAAATAATAAAACCAAGAACAAAAGTTTCAGATAAAAAAAATGTCATAAACACTCCAAAAATTACACGACTATAATAGGAGTTATGAAGTTTTTTTGTTGATACGTTGATGATATATTGGCTTGTATGAAAATTTGCATATATTTGGAAATTTAAGGCTTGAGCTTCTATGCAATAGCTTTCAAAAGCTATTTTTAAGGAATAAGCTCTTATTAACTTGATTTATGCTACTTGTACGTAATAAAGTTACATAATAATTTACATACAGATAGGGTGTCAAAAAAGAGAGTGGAAAAGTCTCTTTTTTTTTTATATATTTGTTTGAAAAAATTCCGACTCAATCATATATTAACATATCATATTTATGTAAACCATTGATAAATTTAACAAAAATGTGTTTTATCTTTTAAAAAGCACTTTCACTTATCAAGTCAAACATTGAAATTATTTTACTTAAATTTTTGGGGTCAATTAACTTGACTTCAATCTATCTTATTATCATCAGATTAATTAATTTCTATATTCAACTAAACAAATATTCATAAAGTAACTCATTCAATAGATTCACAAGTTTTGGGGCAGAAAAGTTCTTTTAATTGCATATTAAAAAAAACGAATTTGAAAGTATGCTATTAGTATTGACTTTAGGCTAATTAGCACAAAACGTTCCTACCTTTCAAAGTTTTTGTGGATAACGTCCCTACCTTTCATTTTTTGGCGTAGAACGTCCCTACCTTTACCATTTTTTGCGCAGAATGCCCTTATGTCAATTCCCCGTTAAAATGCTTCGTTAAATCAAATAAAATGGATCTTTTCTTTTTAAAATGTACGGGTAAAATCGTCCATCCAACATTTTCTTCACTGTGTAATCTCTCCCGCCTCTTCATTTTACACATAACCCAACCTATTCTCTGGATGAACAGGACGAAGCGAAGGGGACGAAGCGTTTCTTCTTCCAGCCTAACCATATTTTGTGCGCGTTCCGTTAACCCTTTTTTTCCTCTACAGTGTTCACCCTCGTTGTCAAACAACCGAAGCATGCTTGAGGCAATTTGAAGCGAGTGAAGGTAAGAGAAGTTTGGGCTTGAATTTTTATGATTTCAAGTTAGGGATTCGGCATTTTTTCATGATTTGGTGTTTTCATTGAATTTTCTACTACTTTGTTATTGTTATGCAGGCAGAGAAGGACCCATTACAAAATGGAAGTCCGAAGCTACCGACCTTGCTCCGTCTTCACCCGAAGCTGCTGAAGGAGATGAAATAGGCAGGGGTGAGTTACCACTCATTCCCAATTTTATCCTTAACTGACTACAAGTTATTGTGATTTGTGAATATGTGGAGAGATTTTTGAAAAAAAAAGCATTTTTGTGAGTGGAATTTATACAAAATTTTTATATGATGTAATTCAACATTACATATGGGTTAAAATTTCTTACATATGGCCAATGGCAAGTATATGCTTCTTCCATGAGCAACATGTTTCCTCCGCTTTTGAGGGATCTCGGAGACAGTCCACCCATTTATGGTATAGTCTTACATCTATACATTTCTGTGTGCATTAATTTCTCCCAAAACTCCCCAATTTATTGCTTGATATTGGTTTTCGAATTTCCTACCATTTGCATGCAGGTGGTAATTCTCCATATTTCACTGTTGAATTACATTACGGCAACAAATTTTATGAAAAGCCAAACAATTTGGTGTACGAAGGAGGCTATGTGCTTTTTATTGATTTCTTTCGTGCTGCATTGTTTACGAAAGAGAATTTGACGAAATTCTTACGTGCAATTGGTGATGAAATAGTGTTGGAGTTTTATTATAAGAAGTAAAGGATGAGTTTAGGAAAGGGATTGACGAAATTGGAGAGTACAAGGGATATTGAGGAAATGCTTAAGGATAGGGAGGGCCATTCAACATTACAGATATATGTCATAGCCCCAATGCAATCATATGCATTGCCGTTGCATGCGGATGAAGTTGATGATGACCAACCATTGGAAGGTTGTTATGTACCAATTGTTGAAGAGAACAAATGAGCGAAGTTGCTTGGCTAGATCAATTTTTTGAGGACAATGCTAAAGAGTTGTGGTCACAGTATGAGGAAAGCTTACAATACCATTACGGTGTGAATCCAAATGTCGGTGATATGAGTGCGGGAGTGGATGAAGTTGTAGTTGAGGCTGTCAATGAAGAGCAAAGTGGGGGAGAGGAGGTTGAAAGGTTGGTAGAATCTGATTACGAGATGGAGCATTAGCCAGTAGCTACCGGTGAAGCAAGGAGTCAACGGGCTAATTTTGATTTCAGATTTGGTGTATCAGATGCGCAGCAAGTTAGGGATTCAGATACCGATTATGGAGACCCCGATGAATTAAAAAGCATTCATAGTGAAGATGAGCGTACAACTTCAAGAAGCGGAGCTTTTAATGATGCTTTCAATGTGAGGATAGATATGGAGGATCCAGAGTTTAGAATAGGTTGGTTGAAGATTTTCTTTACTACAAATTGAATGTATTTTGTAATTTATTTTATAGAATTGAAGGCCCTAATATATTTTTTATTATGCAGGTTTGGTATTCGAGTCGAAGGCTATCTTCAAGGCTGCAATCACTGCACATTCAGTTAATAAAAATCGAGAGATCAAATACAAGAAGGATGATGCATACAAACTGAGAGCCATATGTAAGGGGGGATTGTCCGTGGTTGTTATATGCTACAAAGGAGCATAACAAGACAAGCTTTGTGATTAGAACTTTTATCGAAGAGCATACTTGCCCTATGGTGTATAGGAACTTCAGAGTGAGCTCAACCTACCTAGCTGATAGGTACTTATCCAATTGTAGGGCTGAACCAAACATGTAAGTTAGTACATTCATGGAGAGGGTGAAAAAGGATGGTTTTGGTGATATCTCCCCTTGGAAAGTGTACAGAGCAAAGGAGAAAGCACTTGAAAAAATTCGAGGTAGTGCGGTTGAGCATTACAAAGTACTATGGGATTATTGCGAGGAGTTGAAGAGAACAAACATTGGAACAACTGCTTTAGTTGAGGGGTATGCTGGTGAATTTAGACGACTGTACATTTGCCTTGGAGCATTGAGGGACGATTTTGTGAGGGGCTGTAGAAGGTTGATTGGGTTAGATGGTTGCTTTTTAAAGACAGAGCATGGTGGGCAATTATTATCTACAGTTGGTGTGGGTGCTAATAATGGTATGTACCCAGTGGCGTATGCAGTTGTTGAGATTGAGAACGGTGATAACTGGAGATGGTTTTTGGGGTTGTTAAAGGACGATTTACATATAAACAACAATCAGCATTGGACATTTATTTCTGATAAGCAGAAGGGGTTAATTAATGCAATTGAGTCGTTTTTCGAGAATTTGGAGCACAAAACATGTGTTAGACATTTATACAATAATTTTAGTGCCTCACACAAGGGATTGGCTTTGAAGAATTGTCTGTGGGATGCAGCCATAGCGACTACTGTGTTAAAGTGGGTTCAACACATGCAGCGGATGTTGGACATAGACTAGGTTGCGTATGAATAGCTTGAATCAAAACCAGCATCTCATTGGAGTAAATCCCGTTTCAGAGAGGGAAACAAATTTGACATGCTTCTCAACAATTTATATGAATCATTTAATAGTACAATTGTTAATGCAAGAGAGGAGCACATTTTGGCCATGCTAGAGGAGATTCGGATTTATTTGATGAAGAGAATTGTTTCCCATAGAGAGTCATCTGACCGGTGGACAGCAGTAGTTCACCCTAGAATTCAGAAAATTTTGGACAGGAATAGTAAACTTGCAAGGGTGGAGTGGGCTGAATATGCAGGCAATGAAAGGTTTCAAGTCCGACATAATGTAGACACCGTACTTAATGCTTGGACTTAAGGGCAAGAATGTGCACATGTCGTGCTTGGCAATTGTCAGGAATTCCTTGTTGTCATGCGATTTCCTCTATTGTATCAAGAGGCCTTAATGTAATGGAATTTGTAGATGACATATACAAGAAGGAGGCACACCTCGCAACTTATACTCCATCCATTTCACCCATCACAGGTCCGGACTCATGCCTAACCCAGGTCTCAACCCCCTTGATCCACCATTATACACAAAAAAGCTGGAAGGCCAAAAAAAAAAAAAAGAAGAAGAAGAAAAGAGCCGAATGAAGTGGCATCTTCAAGTCAGGCGAAGAGGTTTAGAAAGTCTTTGCGCAATATAAATACTTCGGAGACAACTACAACAGCCACATCAGGTCCAAGGAAGAGAGCAGGGTTGATAATGACGTGTAGGAAATGTGGTGAACGAGGACACAATAGTAGGGGCTGCGAAGGGCACCGGCACCAGCACTAAATTAGTATAATTTTGCTAGATAATTTTTTGTTTTGTTTTTGATTTAATGAATCACTGCACATGAATTGTATATGATTTGGTTCATTCACTACAATAGTAATAGCTGTAGAATGCTGAATTGTATATGTTTTTGTTGATATTTTTGAACAATTGGACAGAGATATGCACTTTCTGATTATGTGACCTTTTCTCTTCTCCAATCTGGATAGAAATGAGCACTCTCCAATTATTGTCAAGTACTCATTTTACTTAGTTTGGTTATTGAGCTTGGTTGTTGAGTGCTGATTTTACTGCATTTTGTTATTGAACTTGGTTGTTGAGTATTGGTTTTGTTAGTTTGAACTAGGTGTTACGAACATTCAATTGCAGGGCTCAAAATACGTAGGGACGATTTGCACAGTTTTTACAAAAGTAGGGATATTTTGCACAAAGACATTGTAAAGGTAGAGATGTTTTGAGCAAATAGAATGTAAAGGTAGGGATGTTTTGAACAGAGACATTGTAAAGGTAGGGATGTTTTTCGCAAAGACAATATAGAGGTAGGGATTATTATCACCAATTTAATTTTATGCAAAAATGGGGGAGAAAACACGTTTATATTTCATCATCTTCTCCACTTCATCACATGTATTGTCCATTTACAGAATCATACTTTGATTGGCCTTCTCACTTTACCTCTTATTTACACCCTTCGTAGGCACAAAATGAGGATGGACATCTCATTTTTATTAACCACATATTCATTCTCTTCATATAGCATTCCAAAATATTTTGAACAATCAGTATTACAGAATATTTTCTACCAGAAACGCAGTCATTCTCACGTCATTTTCCCTAATTTATTGAATGAAATAATATTGTACAAGTTTTTTTTCATGTTACTTTACTTTTTTCTTGAACATTTGAAGAAGAAAGAGGCAGGAGAGATTACATAGTGAAGAAAATGTTGGATGGACGATCTTACCCCTGCATTTTAAAAAGAAAAGATCCATTTTATTTGATTTAACAGAGCATTTTAACGGAAAATTGATAGAAGGACGTTCTGTGCAAAAAATGGTAAAGGTAGGGACGTTCTCCTCCAATAAACGAAAGGTAGGGACGTTCTCCACAAAAATCTCGAAAGGTAGGAATATTTTGTGCTAATTAGCCTTGACTTTATTAAGCTGATGTTTGAGCTTTGTTAAGTAAAATTTTTTCTTAAATTCATTTTAAACTAAACATTGTCTCAATTAATAGTTTTACATGTAAATTTAAAATTTTCATTACTTTTTAATTACACATTCTCCTAAAATTACTATTACAAAATCTATTCTACAAAAAATTGGGACTCAAACAGACTCTAATTGTGCTCGTGCCGTATTTATGTCAAATTAATTAGAAACTTCATAAATTAATAAATTTACTTACATTTTAAAAATATAATAATTAGTTGGTTGGAGTTTAATGTAACATGTAGAACCAAAAATCCATTAGCTCCAGTGGTCAATAGATCTAGACCACCTCCCCATTCACCCACGCGATACGTGCACACTTGCACGCATTGCCTGTAAAGCCACTCACCCAAAAGAAGTATGGTTGGAGGCCATTAGCACTTTATATATATACGTTTAATGTGCCATGCAATGCATAACTTGAATTTTATAAAAGGAGATATTAGCATATTAAATATGGAAACAAAGGGAGACTGCAAACAATAAAAAATTGATTCGATTAATTAAACGAATTAATTATATCAATTAGATATTCAACAATAAAAAAATGATTCGATTAATTAAACGACTTACTTATATTGAATATAGTATTATCAAATACGTCATTTATAAGTAAAATAATCACTTAGACTAAAATAATAATGTTTGAAAAAATACATTTGAATTATAGCAACAAGAAATTGAGCCAACAAATTTTTCATCTTAATTATTTTAACATCTAAAAAAAAATTTATATATAAAAAAAATTCGATAATTTTTAGGAATTTTTTTCTTATTGTTACTTTTTCTTCTTGATAAATTAATTTTTAAAATAATCTAATACAATTTTTTTGGAGAAAAGAATGATTATTAAAAAATTTTACGTTAAAACCAAAAAAAAAAAAAAAATGACGTCAAACAAAAAAGAATTAAAAAGGAAAAAAGAAACAATTTTTTTAAAAAAATGCATTTTTAACACATACGTTTAATCTCCGTTTAACTATTTTCGATATTTATTTAGATCATTCGATATCTCTACAATATAGTTCTCAAAATGAGTTTCGAGAGAATGTAAACATTTACCGATTCAACTATCGTACAATCGTCGACAAATTTTTAAAGTTAACTTGTTATTGAAAATTTCGAAATAGTAATAAAATAATTGATTTTTTTTTAAGAAAAACGAATTATGCGTATTTTTTAACACATACGTTTAATGTCCGTTTAACTATTTTTGATATCTATTTAGATCATTCGATATCTTTACGAAATAGTTCTCAAAATGAGTTTCAAGAAAATGTAAAATATTTATCGATTCAACTATCGCACAGTCGTCGATGAATTTTTAAAGTTAGCTTGTTATCGAAAATTTCGAAATATAGTTTGAAAATGCCTACATTGACGTCCGATAACATTTGCTATGATTAACCGTTTCACGCACCGCTAATGACGTACAATACTATGTCGCGAGTACTTCAAAACAATATTAAGAATATAATATTTCGACTTCATTTGATATCCCGTAATGAACCTGAAAATAAACACAAAAATATAAGTAAAAAAAATTCGAGAGAATGTAAAACATTTATCGATTCGACTATCGTATAATCGTCGACGAATTTTTAAAGTTAACTTGTTATCGAAAATTTCGAAATAGTAATAAAATAATTGATTTTTTTATGAAAAACGAATTATTCGTATTTTTTAGCACATACGTTTAATAGCCGTTTAACTACTTTTGATATCTATTTAAATCATTCGATGTCTCTACGATATAGTTCTCAAAATGAGTTTCTAGAAAATGTAAAATATTTATTGATTCGATTATCGCACAGTCGTCGATAAATTTTTAAAGTTAGCTCATTATCGAAAATTTCGAAATATAGTTTGAACATACCTACTTTGACATCCGATAACATTTTCTATGATCGACCGTTTCACGCACCGTGAACGACGTGCAATACTATGTCGCGAATACTTCAAAACGATATTAAGAATATAATATTTCGACTTTATTTGATATTCCGTAATGAGCCTGAAAATGAACACAAAAACATAAGTAAAAAAAAAATTAAAAATTTGAATTCAGGCACTTCGCGCTTGCGGAGTGCTTGGAAAATTTTATTTTATTTTATTTTATTTTTAGGACTTTTTTTTGGGTAATTCGACCATAACTTTGGTTACGGTTATCAGAATCCTGCCCATGACCCCAATTCGGGAAGCTCTTTTCGACGTGCACGTCGTGGCCAACCAGCTACGCTGGGTGGACATCATTTTCAAGGTCAAAATTCGATGTTTTCCCTTCCAAATCTCCTATAGTTATTTTCTTCATTTACGCGTTTGATGTACGTTTAATTATTTTCGATATTCATTTAAATAATTCGATATGGCTATAATATAATTCTCAAAATGAGTTTGATAGAATATAGAAAATATATTTTTTATAGATGTTGTGTAAAATATTCTTTTTTTTTGTTTTTGACATAAAAATTCCTAATAAAATTATTATCGCCCTACTTTTCTTAATTCCTTTATGTAAAATGTATAAAAAAATATATTTTCTATATTACATTGAAACTCATTTCGAGCACTATATCATAGACACGTCAAATGATTTAAATGAATATCGAAAATAGTTAAACAAACATCAAACGCGTAAAAGAAGAGGAAGGGAAAATAGCGAATTTTGACCTCGAAAACAATGTCCACCCAGCCTAGCGAGGTGGCCACGACGTGCGCGTCGAAAAGAGCTTTCCGAATTGGGGTCATGGACACAATTCTGACAACCGTAGCCAAAGTTATTGTCTAATTACCGAAACAATCCGTAAAAAAAAAAAAAAAAAAAAAAAAAAAATTTAGTGAGCGCGGAGTGCTTCTTCTTCAGTTTTTTTTTTTTTTTTAATCTCTTATGGACTTATTTTTTTTCTAAATTTATTATTATTTTTTTTTTAATTTGGCTATAAGTTATGCTACAGTTATCGGAATTGAACCCCATGACCCCAATTCAGAAAGCTCTTTTCGACACGCACGTTATGGCCACCTAGCTTCGCTTGGTGGACATCGTTTTCGAGGTCAAATTTCGCCATTTTCCCTTCCAAATTCCCAATTATAGTTTGACGTCAAATTTAAAAAATGCGTATAACTCGTCATTTTTTTTAACGCAACATCTATAAAAAATATATTGTCTGTATTTTATCGAACTCGTTTCGAGAACTATATTATGGACTCATCGAATTGATCTAAATGAATATATAAAATAGTTAAAGTTACATCAAACGCGTTTCTTAAAAAGTTTACAAAAAAAATATATTAATAGTATAATTAAAAAAATTAAAATTAAAAATAAAAAAAAACTTGTCTGTGCAAAGTCAACAACTGTGGGCGCAAGTGACCATTAAGCCCTCAATGTGTTAATTAGTGTAAGGTGGGATTTTCAAGGGTAAAGTGGGAAAACAATGTAAAGGAGGAAAAGAAAAAAGAAAAAAGAAAAGGACAAACTACTGTAGCAAAATCGGATAAATTGGATTCAAGTGTGAAAACGGCTATGACATAAATGAACAGTACCAAAAGCCTCTCTTTTAAGAGAGTAAAGATATATATATGGGTATATTTGAGCCACATTATTTCAAAAAAATGCATTCTTAAATAGTAATTTGATATCATTTTAACCACACATTATTCAATAAAATAATACTATACGCGAATAAAAAAATTTTCCTTATTTTTTAACTACACATTTCCCAACAATACACTATTCTAGAATGCATTATAACCAAAATAATGTGGCTCAAACACCCCCTATATATATATACTAGTTAAAGTTGAACGTGCATAATATGTTATTCTAAAATATTTTATAAGTGATATTAAAGTAATGTTTGGTACCAATTTGTTGGAGGATTTGATGAGTGTCGGATGAATTTAAAAAAATAAAATTTAACATAGAAATTTAAGAGAAAAAAATTGTACTCAAATTGTAATGTCAAAACTCGATTTCTATGATTCAAGTTTTCTGTAATGATTAAATACTATAAATGAACAATCTTTTTATATTAAATTTAATATATAAATTTAAACGTCCATTAAAATTTTTAGATAAATGAATATGAATAAATTTATCTACATAACTATAGATTCATGTAATTTAAAATTCATCAAGTGAAAATTAATTGAATTTAGGTTAATGTGAATGTAGTTAATTGAGAATTAATAACACAAATTTTATAAATAATAATAATTATGTAGTATTTATTACATATTGAAAAACGAAAAGTAAGGTATTATTGAAATAATTGAATTGTAGCGGGGTTTAAAAGTGTTCAAAAAAAAATTTCGCCATTTATTTGATATTTTAATATATTATAGATATATAAAGTGATCGATTATTTTAATATATTATAGATATATAAAGTGATCGATTGTTCTTTTCACCTTTAATTATTAAGCCCTAGATGGTGTTCAAAAAAAAAAATATTTTCATCAATGCTCACAAAGGGAAACATATGAGATGCACGAGGTATCAAATATATTATAGATGGATAAATTACACATTCTTTAATTATTGCTTAAACTTTTCACCTCCATTTGGAAACATCAATCGAATCTTCATTTTTCATATGATATATTATACTAATGGAAAAGACCACTTCGAACACGAAGGATGGTAACCCCACATAGGTTTGTCTTTGTGAGAATGATGAAGATATTTTCTTTTTGAAGTTCATCTAAGACTTAATAATTAAAGGTGAAAAGTACAATCAATTACTTTATCCTAAACCATTCATATTCTTTTTGAAGTTCATCTAAGACTTAATAATTAAGGTAAAAAGTACAATCAATTACTTTATCCTAAACCATTCATATTCGTCCATATCAATGAATAGAGGGGGCCCTCACTTGGCATTTGGCATTGCCCAAATTTTCACTCACAAAAAATTCTATCGCGTGGAATTGGATTGATAATGAATCTTTTTTTAAAAAGGAAATTGCATCTGGGACCCCAAATCTTACAAGATTGTGACAATGAATCCAAAACCTTTGATCTTTAGCACTTGAAATTTCATACATTTCAAACTTCTATGCAATGGTCCAGCATGGAAAACTTACTTACGTCTGGGCGCGGTATGGTTTTGGTTGGTTTCTACTCCAACCCGAAATTAAAATTAAGTTAATCGGTTTGAATGAACTTCAACCCAAACCAACCCACTCTAACTCTTAAACCGGACCGATTGGTTTGGACTTTTTAGTCCATGTTGAATTTTTTAACAAAAAAATTGTCCAAATTTTGGACCCAATTAGATTACAAAAACTAAAATAACTAAATAACTTTATATTACAAGAATTATTTACTAATAAATAAAATCAAGTTAATCGAGACTAATCAACAGACAAATTAAGAATTTTGTTGCATTTTAATGCATTACGTAGTTTGACTATCTAAGTAGGGAAAAAGGCTAATTATAACATAATGAACTTGTGAAAAAAAAAATTTCGGTACTATTACTTACTGACAATATCATAGATTGAAGGGAATCATAATATAGTAATGAGATCAGGGTTTCTCTTTCTATTTTTTTTAATTCTTAAAAAAAAATAAACATGTAAGTGGACTGTATTGGATTGGTTTGGTTAAACAGTGGTTTGAGACTTCAAATCATGACTAAATCAATTCACCATGATTTTGTTTAAAAGAAAACCAAACCAAGCCAATTACCTGTGTCAAACCGACCCTTGTCGGTTTGATTTGATCTGTTTTTCGATTTTTTTGCCCAGACCTAGTCTTACTCATCATTAAAAGGTCAAAATTTGAATAAAATGACAATTTCACCCTTAGTTTGATTTAGGGTAAATTGCATCTAGGATCTTGGACGTCTGATTTCTAGCACTCGATTTTTCAAATCTTCCACCTTTTTAAATTGAAATATCAGATTGATTGATTTTTTTAAATAAAATGAACCTATGTTTAATTTAAAACAAATAAATAAGGAAAATAAAAGGAAAATAAAGGAAAATGAAAAAATAAAATAGAAAGAAGAAAATAAAAATAAAAACAAAAAATATCCGGGGGGGGGGGGGGGGTTGTTGAGGGCTTTATCAAATTTTATTTTCTTCTTTATTATTTATTCTTTTCTGTATTTATTTATTTCGAATCAAGTTAAGGGTAAAATCATCATTTTATTTAGTGTTGACTTCTAAACGATCGATCTAACATTTCCATTGAAATTGAATCTTGGCAAAGAAGTTTGAATGCTAGAATTCAGAAGTTGGGACCTATAATGACAACCTTCAAATGTTTCGGAACCTAGGTACATTTAACCCTAAATCAAACTAATGGTAAAATGGTCATTTTATTCAAATTTTATATTTTAATGATGAATCTGACTTTTTCCATCCAAAAAGACTTTGGCATAGACGTTTAAAAGATTTGGGACTTCAGGTGCTAAAAATCAAATGTTCGTGATCCCGTCATCATAATCTTCAAAAGTTCATGATCCCTGTTGTAATTTACTCTTTTTGAAATTATCTTATTTACATAGGGGAAGTTTGATAGTATTTTATAAAGGCAACACTTTATAAGGAGGTGCATCACACTCACCGTATCTTTACATTCTAACAAGATAAACAATAATGTAATTATTATAATTTTCTCAACTATACTTTACCGATGTTACAATATGTAAATTATGCATCTTTTAATCATGGTGGTACTAATTTTTTTTTTTTCAAAGATTCTTGAAGTTTTAAAATGTGAAATTAACGTCTACATTTAGGAAAAACCTGTTTGGCCAAAGTGAAAAACATGGGGGCCTCCCTATTAGATTGGCTGCTGCGTCTGGGCACCCTGTTATTTGACCCTAGCCAAAAAAAACATGGCTCCTACATTTATAAGGTCGTCCTCATGTTGACTTTGACATTTCGAGGCCTTAGGCCAATTTTGTATAAATACAATATTAATATTATGGGATCCCTTACTCATGTGGGGGCCTCTAGTAGCAACCTATGCCATCTATATTTAATGTCGACCCTGTACATTCACATGCAATGTTCGTGAATCTAAATTCTAAGACCAATTTTCTTTGACTTGTGATGTTGCATCTAACCTTGTGTAGCTTAGATGCTACTTGACTCCTCCATGCGTCCATGCGTGTTTTCTTTTGATTGCACCATATTATCCTAACTGATCAATAATCTCGACTTCAATTATAGAGCATAAAAATCTCAATTATTTCTAATATTCCTATAATTCTCAATAATTTATATTTCAGTACTGATAAATTTTCTTTTGTTTAACCAATTTTAATATAAACAAAGATTAATATTAGAGGTACGAGTTAAAATTACTATAGTTATTTCAAGCAACATGCAACATACAATGATAATATCATTTTCTTTATTTTTTTAGCTTTTTAATAATAATTATTAATACTAATTTAATATGGGAATCGATTACTGTAGTTGATGCAAGTAGTAATCGTACATCGTCCCAATATTTTTCAAATTTATCTTCATTATACGACAAGCATCAATAAATACCATTGTCACCAAAACTGATTCAGACCAACTGGTTCAATCTGCAAAACGAGAACAGGTTTCAAAACCAAGTCGGCTTCTCCCTAAAATCTGTCTTATTAGAAACTAGCTAAAAAAATCTCAAAATCGGCTAGTTAGACCTCAACCATGGAAACTGTGACTATTAACGACTCTTTCTCCTTAAGATAATGTTGTCCATATAAGTGCTTAATGATTCAGGTACCCATTTATCAAGGTACAACAACTATGTCAAGTAATAGTAGCACTTTTAGTTGTGAGACCAACAAATTGCATGATGTTTAGCACTCTCTTTATAATGTAGAAAAGCCTCAAATTGAATGCAGAAAATATTTTGAATTATAATTGTAGAAGAACACTAGAAATATATAGAAGAGTGATGCTATTTAGCACCACTGATATTAGATACAATTATTCTAAATAGAAGGGAATAAGTATTAAGCCCATGACTCGCTACACATGCTCATGCCAAGGCGTGTTAGAGATGATGGATAACAAGCGCATGTGGTCTTTGGTTCGAACCTTTTAACGTGTAGTCTTCCTCCTACAGAAGTATAGTGGTACCTCTTTGGGTCCGATTCTATGTCTCAAACTTGGGCCATATCAAAGGAACATTTGGCTTTTAGTTTTTTCAATGTGGGACTTTTCAACTTCTCTCACACTTTCCAACTTATTCAACAATTTTAATGTTCAAGAGACTCACTAATTTTGACCTTAATTTCATTGGGTTCAAGCAACTAAGAACACTATGATTATCTACCCACACTGCCACAGTCGTGTTTTGGAATAGAACATGAGAATAATCATGTGTTGAACTCTTGAGGTAGTAATGAGTAAATTACGAAGGCCACAATTATGTCTAAATTCAAATATAGGATGACTTTAGGAAGTACAAGGGAAATAAACGAGAGAAGATATATTTGATGTGTTACAAATTGTTGTTCAAAATCAATTATTATTAATGGGCCATTGTTGGGCCATAAAAGGGATTGAATAGACACCTGCTCAACAATCCACGTTTGCTATGATAAATCCCTTTTTCAAAATTTTCATGATATCATTGATGGACAAGAAATTTAACTGGGAAATGAAGGACACTCTAAGGTGATTGGCAAAGGAAACTTTGAAATCATTTTCAATTCTGAAAAGAAGATTACATCTACCAATGTTCTTTATGTACCAAAAATGAATAGAAACTTAACAAGTGGGATTCTTTTGGAAAAATTGGGAATAAAGTCTGTATTTGAATTAGAAAACTCGTATTAACCTTGAATGCGTATTTTATTGGAAATGTTATTCAAGTGAAGGAATGGTCAAACTATGTACTATTGAAAATATTTCTAATAAAAACAATTTTTTTACTTATATAATAGATTTATTTTCTTTATGGCATGGTAGATTAATGCACGCATTGGGAAAAGTACTTTGAAAAGAATGATTAAATGTGATTTAATATCATAAGAACTTGATAACTTCGATAAATGTGAAACAAGTATTAAATCTAAGATTATTAAAACAAGAATCTAAAAAGTGGCACAAGAAATTTAACTCTAAAATTATGTCAAATGGTTTTATTCATAATTCAATAAATAAATGTTTATATACCAAAGTGTGTGATAGTATTATTACATTTGTTTGTCTTTATATGGATGATATGTTAATCATTAGTAATGACATGGAAGGGCTTAAAGACATGAAGATGTTTCTATCCTCCACGTTTAAAATGAAGGATTTTGGATAAGTGGACAGTATAATTGGTATTAAAATTAGGAAGGATAGTGGAGTTTATTCATTAAGCTAATTGCATTATATTGATAATGTTAAAAATAAGTTCAAACATTTGAATATTAAAGAGGCAAATACCTCGTTGGATTCAAGTTTCAAGTTATGTAAAGAGTGATGGAAGAGTAATAGTTTAAATTGAATATGTAAGTGTAATTAGAAGTCTTATATATGCTGTAAAATATACAAGATCGGATGTTATATTTGCCATGAGTAAAGTAAGTAAGTTTACTAACAATCCAAGTTTTGAATATTGGAAGACTAAAACAAGGGTTCATGGTTATTTAAAATAAACCAAAAGTCTTGGACTGCAATATACTAAGTTCCCAAGTATTCTTGAAGGATATACCGATGTCAGTTGGATATTGAGTATGGAAGAAAATAAGTCTACTTCAGATTGGATATTTACTTGTGGAGGAGTTGCACTTTCTTGAAAGTCTAAGAAACAAACATGAATTATACACTCAACAACGAAGCCAGAGTTTACAGCATTGGCCGAAACAAGAAAAGAGACTAAGTGACTAAAGGATCTTATTTAAGAAATTCCTCTAACTGCAAAGAGTATTTTTTCAAAACTTATTTTATATGATAGTCAAGCCACATTAGCATGAACATATAGCTAAGTATATAATAGAAAGTCTAGACGTATGATGCTAAGGGTGAGTTTGATTGCTTCTTTATGTACCAAAAATGAATAGAAACTTAACAAGTGGGATTCTTTTGGAAAAATTGGGAATAAAGCTGTATTTGAATTAGAAAACTCGTATTAACCTTGAATGCGTATTTTATTGGAAATGTTATTCAAGTGAAGGAATGGTCAAACTATGTACTATTGAAAATATTTCTAATAAAAACAATTTTTTTACTTATATAATAGATTTATTTTCTTTATGGCATGGTAGATTAATGCACGCATTGGGAAAAGTACTTTGAAAAGAATGATTAAATGTGATTTAATATCATAAGAACTTGATAACTTCGATAAATGTGAAACAAGTATTAAATCTAAGATTATTAAAACAAGAATCTAAAAAGTGGCACAAGAAATTTAACTCTAAAATTATGTCAAATGGTTTTATTCATAATTCAATAAATAAATGTTTATATACCAAAGTGTGTGATAGTATTATTACATTTGTTTGTCTTTATATGGATGATATGTTAATCATTAGTAATGACATGGAAGGGCTTAAAGACATGAAGATGTTTCTATCCTCCACGTTTAAAATGAAGGATTTTGGATAAGTGGACAGTATAATTGGTATTAAAATTAGGAAGGATAGTGGAGTTTATTCATTAAGCTAATTGCATTATATTGATAATGTTAAAAATAAGTTCAAACATTTGAATATTAAAGAGGCAAATACCTCGTTGGATTCAAGTTTCAAGTTATGTAAAGAGTGATGGAAGAGTAATAGTTTAAATTGAATATGTAAGTGTAATTAGAAGTCTTATATATGCTGTAAAATATACAAGATCGGATGTTATATTTGCCATGAGTAAAGTAAGTAAGTTTACTAACAATCCAAGTTTTGAATATTGGAAGACTAAAACAAGGGTTCATGGTTATTTAAAATAAACCAAAAGTCTTGGACTGCAATATACTAAGTTCCCAACTATTCTTGAAGGATATACTGATGTCAGTTGGATATTGAGTACGGAAGAAAATAAGTCTACTTCAGATTGGATATTTACTTGTGGAGGAGTTGCACTTTCTTGAAAGTCTAAGAAACAAACATGAATTATACACTCAACAACGAAGCCAGAGTTTACAGCATTGGCCGAAACAAGAAAAGAGACTAAGTGACTAAAGGATCTTATTTAAGAAATTCCTCTAACTGCAAAGAGTATTTTTTCAAAACTTATTTTATATGATAGTCAAGCCACATTAGCATGAACATATAGCTAAGTATATAATAGAAAGTCTAGACGTATGATGCTAAGGGTGAGTTTGATTGCTAATATTTTTCATGGAAATTATCATTCTTTATCAAATTCCAACTTTTGTACCGTTTGATTGATATTTTTTTCCATGAAAAACATTTTCATACTTTTGTTCACATGACCATATTTTCTTAAAAAACAGGAAAATATTTTTTTAGGCGAGTAGGTTTTTATTTTCTAGGTAATTCTCTCTCATCTATCCCATCACTCTCATCTATCCACCAATAAAAAATAATAAGTATAATTGAATCAGTCAAATACATTTGATGAACAATTTCCATGCAAAATGAGTTCTAGGAAATTTAATAATCTAGAATTTTTTTCTTTTCCATGTACATTCCATGATTGCAATCAAACATACCCTAAGATATGAGTACGTGAGAAAATTAATCAAGTATGAAATAATTTCTCTTACGTATGTTAAGTCTAGTAAGAATTTAACTGATCCATTAACTAAACTTCTTACAAGAAAATTAGTAAGATTGACATCGAGAATGATGGATATATTTAAGTTCAAATGGTAATAATAACTAATAAGTCATTCAATAAGTGGATAAGCTTCAACACTATTAATCGATTATAAAACCTTATCCCCAATAAATGGTGCTGGTTGTTACGATTGGAGGGATGAATTTAAAAACTCTTAATAAAGCTCAGTATGGAGTACAAGTATCTGCAAAAAGTAATAAAGATATTAAAAGAATTATACATATATAAACTTTGAGGTGATACCACCTTAATAGAAAGGTGGAGTCTCTCTTAGAAGTTCAATGAGTAGGATAAGTGCGAGTCCATAATAGCACTAAACGAGTTTTAGGAACTTGTGAAAACATAACACTCGTGTGTGTGATTTCATTGTATTATCACAAAAATTAATTGGATAAAAGCTTTCGTGGTACTTGGAATTTCAGTAATACTTTGTGAGATTTATACCATAGTTAGATTCAAATCAGAAAAATATATAATTCTTATACATAAGTGTTGATATTCAAAATGTGATTGATATTAATTTTGAATAAGTGAATGATTGTTATAAAATCATTTCACTTTCACTAACATCTTAAATGATTTAAGTAATATTTATAAGTTGGGAAAGTCTTTCCATACCGGCCCATACTTTTTTACATCAGTGCAATTAACATTTATTTCTTCATTCTTTTCTTACATGTTATTCTCCAATTGGCTAAATGTTTATGAAATTTCTCTTCTTCTTTTTTTCTTTTTTTTTTCTTTACCGAAAACGGTATCTCTTCAATAATTTCATTTTCCTTAAGAAGTGTTATTTTGAATTTAAGGGAATTTGAAGAATTGTTTTGTTAGATTCGTTTGAAGATATTTTTAGCTTTCAACATTTTTCTTATTAAAAAAATTATTTGGATTTTAAATTTTAGGTCAAATGTCTTTTGTCCTAGTATTTATTGAGACCTGGCTATTTTGCCTAATTTCCAAAAGAAAAACCTTTATACCCACTTTCTCAAGTCTAGAGACGACGGAGAAGGTGAGAGGTTGATCATCTTCAACGGCAATATAGAAAGGATAGGAGACTAGTGCCTACTTGATCGTGACTCGTGAGAGCGAGGGAAAAGAAGAGAAATCGTAGGCGAGAGGGGAGCAAAAGAAGCTGGACGCCGAATAATCGTGTGTAAGAGCAAGAGTAAGTAAAGCAATGGAATTTTCTATATTCGATTTTTGAAATTATATTTAAAGAATTAGGGGCTTAATGTTAATGAGGCAAGCCTTATTGGCTTCCGCCTAGGGCAAGATTTGTTTATTTTTATCTTTATTTTATTGTATAAACAAGATAGGACTTATATTCCTCATTCCTGTACGGACAACGCTCTGCCCCTACCTCACCAACCCAATTAAACTAATAAAATCCTCATTCTATTCGGGGCGGTCTCCACAAGGATCGTGGTTGGATTTTTTTTTGCTATTCATGTGGCGATACTATGCAACTAGGGGTATCAACGAGTTGAGCCGAGTCGACTCGCGAGCCGAGTCGACTCGCGAGCCGAAACTCGAGGCTTGGGCTCGGTTCGAGCTCTTTTAAACGAGCTTTTTTTGAGCTTGAGTCGAGCCGAGCAAAAGCTTGGCCGAAAAATCAAGGCTCGGGCCTTGTCGAGCCCGAACCAGGCCGACTCGTTTTTTTGTTTTTTGTTTTTTTAATACAAGATTACAAATCTAACATTTTTATTAAAAAAATTTAAAAATTGCATAATTTATACAAACTACAAATCAAATAAAAATTACAACTTATAAAATTGCATTACTTATTAAATAAAAATTACAACTTATAATCCTCCTCTTTTTTGGGGTTTGGGACCGGCTATGTGATGTAGGCGGAGTTAAAATTGTACATGAATATTTTGTGTACAATTTTTTTTGAAACAAATAAATTTAAAAATTACATATTGTTTTGAAACAAATTATTTTAAAAATTTACAACATTCTATGCTTGGATCTGTTGCAACTCTTCGGCCAGTATACTATCAACATGTTCTTGAACACGTAATTCTGTACATTCCCAATCCTTCAAACATATTAAAACCTCCAATATATCTTCTTTTAATCTTGAACGTTCGTTTGATAAAATTCGACCACCTGAACTGAATGCAGCCTCTGATGCTACCGTAGACACCGGTGGTGTTATTAGATCACGTGCAATTTTTGATACAATTGGATACTGTCTTTCATTACACCTCCACCAATTTAGAAAACTAAATTCATGTAATTCTTTTTCAGGTAACACATTGCGAACGTCCACGCACATATACCTAGCTAACTCGGAGGGAATTTCAAAATTTGTACTACCGACATTTATCGCTCTAGACATCGATGAACTAGAATTAAACGAGGAAACACTTGTATTGCCTTCCAAAAAATTTCATAAATTATCTGAATTTGTTGAAATATTTCTTAAAGAAGAACTTTGAGAAGTAGAACTACACTTACCTTCTTTATCAGCATAATAATTATACATTTCAGTTAACGTAGATTCTATATTCACATGTGATAATTCCACATTCATGAAATTTGAAATCCCTTTTACAGTAGCTATTGTACCGTTCAAATTAAGTTGATAGTCCATTACTGAAGTTAAAATAAATAAAGAGGACAATTCTTCCAATATTTACGAAATTTTAACTATATATAGAAAACTAAGTCAGAAAAAGGGCAAATTCCTGTATAAATGAAATGTAGAAAAAATGTTGTAAAAAAGTGAAGATGTAAGGTAATAAACTCCGCTATATTCATTTGTAGCATCGAAAAAAGATTTTAAAAATTTTTTCACGTGAAATGCAAGAGACCATTCCCAACCTTCTAAATTATGTTCGGATCTGTATGTATGCCTACCATTATAATATAATGAAATCACTTTATCGTAATTTTCACACGAATGTAATATAAAGTATGTATAGTTCAATTTATGTGTTATATCAGTGGCAAATGATTTCTCATGTAAGCCATACTCTGCAGACAAACTGTTAAATGCTTGTTTTCTTACTGGTGACACAGTAATAAAATTTATTACTTGTCTAATTTTATTTAAAGGAGAACTTATATGTTCTAATCCAGCTTTTACAATTAAATTGATAATATGACATACACAACGTTGATGAAAAAATAAAGTTCCAAGTGAAGGGTTAAGATCATTAATAAATCTTTCAATAACACATTTGTTCACACTAACATTATCAAAAGTAAAATTTCGAATAATATCTTGCATACCATATTTTTGTATGATATTTTTTAAAACCATATATATGTTAGTGGCATTATGAGGATATGCTACACATCTAAATGCAATAATCCTTTTATGTAAAAACCACATGTGATCAATATAATGAGTTGTAGCAGCAATATGACATTTTCTATTACCACCGGTCCATAAATCAGATGTAAATGATATAACACTATTAAAATTTTTTAGAATTTCAATAGCAACTTATTTTCTTTTGTTATATAATTTTATAGTATTTGAACGAAGAGTATTTCTACAATAAGAAGAATACTTGGGTTGGAGATATTTCTGTACGAGTCGGGTAAAGTGTACTGAGTCTATTATCGTCAGCGACATCTCTGTTGCAACCACGTATGCAGTTATTCCTTCACGAAATCTTTCCAGTGAATATACAAAGGTGGAAAGAGTAGAATAAGAACCGCCAAACACTAGTTCGGTCTGTTTCGAGTTGAGATCGATTGGTTTCGCTTTGCAACTCTTTAATATGTGTCTATTCAAATGTATTGTGCTCGAAACTAAGTTCTTTGCCACAATAATTGCAATATGCTTTCCAAATATCCATTCCATTTTGAGTATCAACTTTTTTACGTGTCATGTGTTGCCAACAATCTGAGAATTCTTTTTTCGACCTTTTAATCTCGAGTACTTCTTCCTCATCAATATTCTCCAAATTAATTGAAACATTTCGAAATGCATCGTCGTAACCGGATGGAGTACTCGAACTATCCTTAAACTGATTAAATTCATCACTAGTAAAATCCATCCTCTGTTGCAACCACGTATGCAGTTATTCCTTCACGAAATCTTTCCAGTGAATATACAAAGGTGGAAAGAGTAGAATAAGAACCTCCAAACACTAGTTCGGTCTGTTTCGAGTTGAGATCGATTGGTTTCGCTTTGCAACTCTTTAATATGTGTCTATTCAAATGTATTGTGCTCGAAACTAAGTTCTTTGCCACAGTAATTGCAATATGCTTTCCAAATATCCACTCCCATTTTGAGTATCAACTTTTTTACGTGTCATATGTTGCCAACAATCTGAGAATTCTTTTTTCGACCTTTTAATCTCGAGTACTTCTTCCTCATCAATATTCTCCAAATTAATTGAAACATTTCTAAATGCATCGTCGTAACCGGATGGAGTACTCGAACTATCCTTAAACTGATTAAATTCATCACTAGTAAAATCCATTTATAACAAGTATAGATTGTATAGTATAAAATACAGAATATTATACTATGACTGTATGAGAGTGAAAGAAATTGAATATGAGATTGAGAGCAAAGAAATTGGAGTTAAAACTTGAATCTATAATACTGCAAGTTAAAATCAATTGAAACAAATTGATTTGAAACTTAAAAAATTTACCCTGTATTTATAGCAAAAAAAAATCAATTTTACCTCCACTTGTCACGAGCCAACGCTCCAAAATGGGGATGGCTCGAGCCTAGGCTTGCTCCATCCGAACCATGAGCCAGGTCAACTCAAACTTTTTTAGAGTCGAGCCATGAGTCGCCCGAGCCACCGAGCTAGTTTGACATCCCTATATGCAACTAATAGCAATAGGACAACTCTAATGGATAATCTAACCAAGGACCAAGTTAGTTCAAATCCCACAAGTTAGTGACTAAAACTATAATTCTCCAGTGTTACAATTATTGAAATTATTATTAATTAATATATTTAACCTTTTTTCTGGGCAGTGTTCACGCGCGAGAGGAAAGAGTACGAGAAAAAATCTCTCAAACCCTAATCAGCAGAATTGGGAAAAACGGTCCACTCGCTCGAACCCTCGCGTGGATTTGTAGTTTTGCAGATCGAAGAGAGATACTCATACTCCATCAAATTACAGGTAGTACCCACTCCCTTTACCTCCATAACAACAAACCTTCTTTCAATTCTCTTACTTTCTTGTCAATTTTTATTTCTCTGTTCTGTGTCATGATTCATTCAAATTTTAGTCAGAAATACACGTTTAATGATAATTCACCACTTATTTGATCATTTCTGCACCCAAATGATCTTTTTCTTTTGAACTTCTTGATGCGTTGATTATGTTACATGTTTTTAGATTTTTCGGGCTTCTTTTGTTTTTGATACATAAATTGTCAGGTTTGCCAGGTGGGAGTGTTTTTTTATTTCTAAACAAGTACTGCTTTCTGTGGGGGTTTTTTTTTTTTTTTTTTTTCCCCGTTTTGGGATATTTTTATAGTTGTTGGATTAATGTGACGGGAAGCAGGGGTTTGGAATCCTCTTTTTTTTTTTTCTTTTCTTTTATGTACAAGGATTGAATTATAACATCTCATGTAAGTTCTGTTTTTGGCAACATTTCGTTACTTTCGCGGCATTGAAGGTTGGAAATTTATACTGGCATATAATTTCTTTTTAACGATTGAACTGGTGGATAATGGACAAGACAACTGTAGCAATTACTATTTAGCACTGTTTTTTGAGAATACTTAGATATCTTGATTAAGTACAGTACTCTGTTCTCTGATATAAAAAGGAGCCACAAATATTTCTTGTTTTATTAGTTCTGAACAATTTTATGTGTAACCTATTTTGCACTTTTGATTTATAAAACAAATATTGTTCATTTACCTAAATTTTATAGAATTTCATCTGCAAGCCTCGGTCCTTTTGGAAGTATCCGGCCACCGGTTTTAGTGGATGTAGTACTGGCTCATATGGCTTTTATCTTAGTTTTACGGGTTCCCATTAGTCAAGAGGTTAGGTATTTTATTGCTTGAAGATAAATTTAGTTCTTGTTTGTCATTGTATGAATGTTGGTTCTGGGATCTTTCCTACTGATGAAAGCTTAAAAAGTGTTTAATAGGAGTCTCCAGCTCCATAGAACTTTTATTTTTGGAAAAGACAAAATAAAGCATGAGCTACCAAATTGTTAATGCAGGATAATCAGCTTAGGCCCTGTTCTAAGTCAAAGCCAACAGTTAACTTTTAGTCCCATATTTTATCAACTTTTATCAAAATTTGCTAAAAATATGATTTAATCTACACCAAACAGGGGCTTATATGCTTTTTGTCTTTGAGAAATACCAACATTTAACTACTTAAGTTCAGAGTAGTCTGAAAGTGGTTCCCACTTGATTCTCAAATTTATAGTTCAAATTTTGACCCTTTTTTTGGTTCCAAAAGCTTGGATTCGAAAATCTTTTTTGACTGGGCCTCAATTTGTAATCTACTAAACACAAAAATTCATTTTAGGTTATTTTTTAATTTCGCGTGAGCTTTTACATATTTAGGCTTACAAGAAACATGTTATGCATTGCATACATGTAATTTAGTCTCCCCTTGAAGAGGGTTAAATAGGTAGTCAAACACTTGAAGCAAGCAATAGACTATCAGTTCTATATAACTTGTGTCTTCAATGAATGCCTCCTGATGAATAACTTAAGATATTTAATCTTGGGCGTCTGGTTTGGCTGCAAATAAATCTGCCAAGCAGGTTTGTTTTCAGGAGGAATTTGTTGCAGTTCTCAGAAATTGCATATTATTAATATTCTCACAACTGGTAGCAGAAACAAAAAGCGTGTTATCCTCCTCACAGGCTTTTGTAGCGGCTAATCATAGGGAATGCATAGTTTGATTTTGCTGCAGTAAAAACGCAAGTTTTGAAGTCAATATTTGTAGTTTCCGAACAAGGTAATTGCTAGGAACTCTTTGTTACATTCAGATTTTGAAGACACAAAATCACAACCTTCAGTCTAAAATTGCCAAATACTCCCTCCGTCCAATAAAAATAGGCTTACTTTCCTTTTTTGCATGTCTCAAATTATAGGCTACTTTCCTTATTGAGAGTATGGTTGATTTTTTAGTTTCTAATATGCCCCTATTTAATATGCTTTATTTTCAACAAATATGAATTACATCTATTTAAACCATTATTTAATGTAGGGGAATATCGGATAAAATGTAAGAAAAATTTATATTTCCAACTATGCATTTTCTTAATTTGTGTAAAAATGAAAACAAGCCTATCTTTGTGGGATGGAGAGAGTATCTTGATAACTTGTTTTGTACAGATTGGTTGTACGGTACATGTTCTGGGCATGTCTGATATGCTGGATTGTATATGACTAACCAGAAAATGGACAAACATCTCATACGCCTCTTCCTTAATCCTGTATAGTCCTATTTAATCTTGAATACCAGACATGCCCTTTCTGGTATGATCTATAAATTTTTAGTGGCCTGATTTCTTTCTTTTTTTCTTCTTTCAGGTTTCTTTATGCAAGAGTTGAGTGAATTCATATAGGTTGCTGTAATGGACATAGATCTGAGATTGCCTTCTGGAGAACATGATAAGGAAGAAGATGAACCGAATGGTTTTGTTAGTATGCTAGATGGTGAAGAGAAACCTCTCAGCATAGTTGGAGTTAGTGGCGATATGGCAGATGTTAGTGAAAAGTTACAGACTGAAGTTGGAGAGGACATGAATTCTATCGTAGCAGATATAGATTATAATGATGTGACAAATCTTGAGCCACTTCCTGGTATGGAATTTGGCTCACACGGGGATGCATACGCTTTTTATCAAGAATATGCTAGGTCTATGGGATTCAATACTGCAATTCAGAATAGCCGCCGTTCAAAGATATCAAGGGAATTCATCGATGCAAAATTTGCATGCTCTAGATATGGCACAAAGCGTGAATATGAGAAACCTCTAAACCGGGCACGAAGTAGACAAGGAAGTAAGCAGGATCAAGAGAATGCTACAGGTCGGCGAGCATGTTCAAAGACAGATTGTAAGGCAAGCATGCATGTTAAGAGAAGGCCGGATGGTAAATGGATAATTCATAGATTTGAGAAAGAGCATAACCATGAACTACTACCTGCCCAAGCTGTAAGCGAACAAACAAGAAGGATGTATGCTGCAATGGCCAGGCAGTTTGCTGAATACAAAAGCGCGGTTGGTTTCAAACATGACTCCAGTAGTTTATTCGATAAATGCAGGAATATGGCTCTGGAAGTGGGAGAGATGAGCATGTTGCTGGAGTTTTTTATTCAGATGCAGAGTCTGAATCCCAACTTCTTTTATGCAATAGATGTTGCTGAAGATCAATGCCTAAAGACTCTGTTCTGGGTTGATGCCAAAAGTAGGCATGATTACGTCTATCTCAACGATGTTGTATCTTTTGATACTACCTACATCAGAAACAAGTATAAAATGCCTCTTGTTCTTTTCATTGGGGTCAATCAACATTATCAGTTCATTCTACTTGGATGTGCTTTGGTATCTGATGAAAGTGCAGCTACATACTCCTGGGTTATGAAAACATGGTTAAAAGCAATGGGTGGTCTAGCTCCAAAAGTAATCATTTCTGACCAAGACAAGGTTCTGAAATCAGTAATTTCAGAGGTTTTTCCATCTGCTTTCCATTTCTTCTGCTTGTGGCAGATAATGGGGAGGGTTTCTGAAATGCTGAATCATGGAATTAAACAGATTGGAAATTTCATGGTGAAATTTGAAGAGTGCATTTACAGGTCATGGACAGATAAGGAGTTCGAAAATGGGTGGAATGAATTGGTTGACAACTTTGGACTCAAAGAAAATGAACTGTTTCAGTCGTTATATGAAGATCGAAGAAAATGGGTACCAATATTAATGAAGGATGCAGTTCTAGCTGGGATGTCTACAATTCAGAGATCGGAGAGTGTGAACTCTTTCTTTGACAAGTATGTACATAAGAAGACCACTGTGCAAGAATTTATAAAACAATATGAAACAATTCTACAAGAAAGGTATGAAGAGGAAGCAAAGGCATCATCCGATACCTGGAACAAACAACCCGTTTTGAAATCTCCCTCACCATTTGAGAAACAGTTGGCTGGGATATACACTCACGTTGTGTTTAAGAAATTTCAAATTGAAGTCTTGGGTGGAGTTGCCTGTATTCCCAGGACTGAGGATCAAGTTGATGCAACCATTACTTTTAAAGTTCAAGATTTTGAAAAGAGTCAGGAATTTATTGTCACGTTGAATGAGGCAAAATTGGAAGTAACCTGTATGTGCCATTTATTTGAATTGAAAGGTTTTCTTTGTAGGCATGCAATGGTGGTTCTTCAAATCCATGGCATTTCTGATATCCCATCACAATATATTTTGCAACGGTGGACGAAAGATGCCAAGAGCAGTTACTTAATGAGAGAGGGATCTGAACAGGTTCTGTCGAGGTTGCAACGTTATAATGATTTATACCAACGAGCAATGAAATTGATTGAAGAAGGATCATTGTCTCAGGAGACTTATAATATAACGCACCGTGTCCTTGATGATGCTATTGAGAATTGTTTGTGTGTCAACAAGTCGAATAAAAATCTTATAGAAGCTGGTACATCCATGTCACCAGGTCTTCTCTGCGCTGAAGAAGATAATCTAAGTGGAAATATGAGCAAGTCAAATAGGAAGAAGAATTCATTGAAGAAAAGGAAGGTTTGTAATGATTGGTATTTGCTTTGATTATTCTTTCAATTTTTTCCTCACTATACATCATCTGTATTTCAGGTGAACACGGAGGCGGATGTCATGACTGTTGGAACTTCTGAAAGCTTGCAACCAATGGTTTGTTCTTGTGAACGTTTAACTTATTCACCATTCTCTCACACACAATTCAAACATGCTAATATTATTAGCACTGAAAAATTGTTATTAGGAGTCAGCACCTGCCTTTTTTTTTTGTTTTGGTTCACTTGTAATTGATACTTTCTTTGTGTAGGAAAAAATGAGTTCACGGCCAGTCAATCTTGATGGATTTTATGGAGCTCAACAAGGGGTGCAAGGAATGGTAAGGGATTTATTCCAGGAGTTGCTCTTAACATAATGAAGTTGTGGGGTTACTCCTAAGTGGCAGTCTGGTCTGTGCAGGTACAGTTGAACTTGATGGCTCCCACGCGCGATAACTACTATGGGAACCAACAGACCATTCAGGGACTAGTATGTCATCATTATCACGTCTATCAAAGGACAAAGTTGTTTCTTTTATGACCATGCTTAACCACTGGTTGCTTTCTTTTTTAGGGCCAGCTGAACTCTATTGCAACTACACACGACGGCTATTATGGCAATCAGCAAACCATACATGGATTGGTATTTGATTTTATAACAGTTGATGGTTGTTTTGGGGGAATCAAATTCAATCTGGTGATTAAAATTACTGTAACTTCATGCTTGCAGGGTCAATTGGATTTTTTCCGCACTCCAAGTTTCACATATGGCATTCGGGTTAGTTTGCCATACATTTGAGAGCGACAAATATTGTACTATCATATGATCTTGTCGAAGTCTAAATTTAAATATTTAATTGTTTGACATGGTACCAAATTAGGCAATAGACCTAGGTTCAAGTCCAACCATCACCCTTTTTAGAAAATTATCCAAGCATCAGGCCTTCAATAAAAAATTGAATCAGGTCTCTGCACATGAGGGGGTGTGTCAAATTCAGAAGTTATAATTTTTCTATGTTAACCAAACTTGTATGATGGACTTTCCCATAGCCTGCCAATTTATTAAAGGTGGTCATACTAGTTTGGTTAATACAGAGTTGTTTTGGCTGGGAGCTGCTTTTGAGAATCACGGAACCTTGCTTGTTCGGGATCATAATGAGCAGTTGTGTTTTGTACCTCACTATCTAGACCGTTCAATTGATACAGTGTATTTATTGAGTGGCCTTTCTGCTCTGCAGGAGGATAGTAATGTAAGATCTGCTCAATTGCATGATGATGCAACAAGACATGCTTGAGGACTGCCTTCCTAGCTGCTAAGGTAGGTAGCATAGCTTTATAGCCGAAATTTGTAAAAAGAGGTAAACATTAATACATTAATGACTAGGATTTACGCTGTTTTGCAGAACAGCAGGGATATTTCATTGAGTGAAATTGTTCAATTTTCGTTTTCTTTGTGGTAGATGGAAAATTTGCCGAGGATGAAAATTTCACTTGTTCGGAAAATAAGAAAGTTTCGAATGCAGCCTTTAACTTCGTCGCATCTGGTGTTAGGGAATGTTATAAATTATGGTTTCTTGTTGTATAGTTTGCTATAGCAATTGTATCAGTAGTTGATTCAAGCAAAAGTAGGATTGCTTTGAAATGGAATAATCAGTGAGTAGTTTTTATCTGTGGACTAGAAAATATATGCTAGAAAGAGAGTTCCATTCATTTTATATGTGGAGTCTTGTACAATAGTTTGCTTGTAGGTCTTTATTGATGTTTTAAATTAGACTTAAAAAGGTAAAATCTCACATTTTAAATAAGATCACTAACCAACATATAAAGGCGGCTTAGGCTACTATTCTTAATGAGGTTAATCATTTAGTAGAACTCCAAAGCTTTAATAAACTTGGGGTTCCTTCTTAAAACGTGAACTTTATAAGATGGTAACTTGTTTGAGAAAATCAATTTTAAAATTTAAAGCTGATTTTGATAGTTCAAGAATGACTAATAAAGAGAGGGTGAATTGGTTTTTGAAACTTTTTCAAACACTAATTTTAAATTAAGTAAATCACTAGAACGTTGATTACTTAAGTAACAATCTCAAGTAAATAAAAATAAGTAAAAGTGTAGAGAGGTTTCAAACATTATAGTTGTGAAGGTTTAGTTTAAATAAATAATCTGTCATCAGTTATCAAGCTTTTCGTTGAGAGCAAGACTTTTTCACTATATTGATTGACTTATGGTGTAATTTAAAACTTTACAATGTTTTTTTATGATTTATAAATAAAGAGAAATCACTAGAACGTTGATTACTTAAGTAACAATCTCAAGTAAATAAAAATAAGTAAAAGTGTAGAGAGGTTTCAAACATTATAATTGTGAAGGTTTAGTTTAAATAAATAATCTTTGTCATCAGTTATCAAGCTTTTCGTTGAGAGCAAGACTTTTTCACTATATTGATTGACTTATGGTGTAATTTAAAACTTTACAATGTTTTTTTATGATTTATAAATAAAGAACATCAATCCTTATATAATATTGAGTTTTTAAAGAACCTTAATGTGACTTGCAATAAGGAACATCAATCCTTGAACAATATTGAGCTTTCAAGAGACCTCAATATAGTCCACAAGTTCAAAGCAATGATTTTATAATGAAATTTCTCTATTAGTAAATGATACAAGTGAATTCAAGACAGACTAACACTTCAATAATTAGCAATAAATAATTGGTCAAGTGTAAGACGAGAAAATTTTGATGAATGTGATGACTTAAAAATTTAATTCAATCAGTCAAAATTTTTGATATAAAAAAGTAGAAAAAATATGCAATATAAGTATAAAGATTTATCTTTTGTATGAATGATACCAATAAGTTACGTACCAAGAGAGAGATGGGAAATTTTAATAAATATGATGATTTGAGAGTTTGATTTAAACAATAAAAAAATTTTAATATAAAAAAGTTGAAAAGATGAATGCTATTTAACTCGAAGATTAACTCTAAATATGTCTCTTTAATACACTTGGAAATCCTTACATTGAATGTAGAAAGAGAACCTATTTATAGATAAAAAATGCAAAACTTTCTATAAGTTCGGATGATGATTTGGACGACCACCAAAAGTTTGAATGAACAAGATATAACGTTGGACAAAGTCAAAAGTGAAAACAATCAAATTTTGGGCCATTGGATTTTTTGATTGACTGTCGGCCGACCACTGTCTATTGATTGTCAGTTCTGGCCATTTGACCGTTGTCCAACTGTTTTTCTCATTTTGGTCCCATTTGAACCGATTCAAATGTTTTGAGAAATGTGGACTTTTGGAAAGTATTTTAACTAGTTTTTCAAGGTAAATGATATCTTAAAATATAATCTAAGTTCAAATATCATTTTGAAAATCAATTTTACCTTTGATCAAAATATTTTATGAAGTGATATTCAAAATTGCTTTTAGTACATAAAAATATTTTTGAGCTTTTATCATTCATTGCTAAGGATAAAAAATTTAGTACCTTTATATTTTGTCCAAAAAGCCTAGTGTTTGACATATTTCTTGTCGAGATTTTTCTAAGATGTTTGACTTTTTAGCACTTGTCTTGAAAGATGTGTTTAGAATATTTGACTTCGATCTTGATCTTTTTTGTGA
>NC_036252.1:16478773-16499218 GCF_002742605.1 Olea europaea var. sylvestris | reverse complement strand
CTGCGATTTACCTCCCTCACGATGCTCCAGGGCAGGGGTGGTGGGGGACCCTTAAGGTTAGGGTTTAACCTTTTTTTTTTTTTGAGTCGCAAGCTACTCGATTTTCATTTTTCTAGATTCTCGAGGTGTCCTCTGGCACTTGACAGAGAATGCTTCAGCTTATTTAAGTTTGTATTTCTGATGATTTCATTCCACTATTCCTTTTCTGGCTTCCCTCGTAAATATTCTTTAGAGATTGAAAATTGATTATGTCAAGAGAAACCAATTCTTACGAATCTTGCTCATGTTCTTTATTTTGTATCCAGCAGAGCTTTCAATTAGTGTGGTGACACTCAATGCGAATCATCTATTGATGGGGAGGTGTTTGTGACATTTATTTGGTTAGCACCACCATGATTCTACGATATTTAAATTTGTTCCCACTTTTGTTTTAAACTTCATCGTATTAAGTTTTTGTTTAGTTGTTTAGTAGCATTGATGTTTTCAATTTAAGATTGATATAGAATTGGTGATTCAATTTTTTGTAATATAATGAGAGGTTTGTAATATTTTAATTGGATATGGTGGTTTGAAATTTATGATTATTAATGCAAAGAAGTACAGATTTAAAGACCCCTGAATTATCCAAACACTGAATGTTAAATCTTGTGTGGTTGAAATGTAGAAATTTAATGGGATATTTTAGGAAGAATACAAGATCAGCATGTTCAGTGAATTTTTTACTATTATGATTTATTATCTGTCCTTTTGTCTTATATATTTATAGCTTTTAGGTGGATTTACTTATTGTAGGTTGTTTCTTTGGAATTCTACTGAAGAATAGTTCTAAAATCATGCGACCGCATAGAAGGCTCTAGGGATTTTTTAGGCGCCAAAGGATTGTTCTATGTGACCGCATGCATTTACTCTATGCGGTCACATAGTTATATTTCGGGCCAGAATCTTCAATTTCCGGATTTTAAGCCAAGGAAAAACATTTTCATACTTTTCTTTAAGCCAAAAACACTCCAAAACGTGGGGGAATTCATGTAGACACCATTTTTCTCTCATCTTTGGCTTAAGAACTCCATGGAGAACTAAACACCTTGGTGAAGCCAGGAACGAACTCAATTAGTATCGGTGATTTTAATGTCATTTCACGCATGTAATTTGGTTTTTTATTGATAAATAATTCTAGGGTTTGGATTTCCTATTTTATGATTGTGTTTGAAATTGATATAATTGGTATTAAGTTTTTCATGGAATTAATCATGTTCTTTTCATTAAAGAATTTAAATATTAATTGAGTTCAAATTTCTATTATCCTATTGGTCTAATTGCTTTAGAATCTTATTTCAATTGATTAGTGTGGTTATGTGTTTTGGGAAATTTGGATTTTAGAATTAATATGGCATTATAGTGAAATTAAATGGGTGTTCAATGTTTTATCTTCCAATTAAAGTATTAGAATAAAAGATCTTTAATTGAGTATTAGAATGCGTGATTGATATTGATTAATTCGAACCGATTAAGGGAATTCCGGTGCTTCACTATTTTTTATATTGATTCAAATTTCGTTATCTCAAACATTGATAGTTAAACCTCATTTCAAATTGATGAATTCTTTTTACAAAATTTACAAAACCTTCGAGCTATTGTATCCTTTCAATAATTTTCCATTTTCTTGTGGAATCGACAACCTAAAACTGTACTACAATTATCGCGTTATACTTTGGACGTAATCACACATTCATCATCCGCCACTTATCCACACAACATTCAACTTACCAATTTAATAACTTCCACATTTGCCAATGCCAAAACCGTCCGTGTTCATCCATTGAATTTAAAGATTTACTTTTCAAATTCTTAACCACACCCAGTTGTAACTTTCGTTTTAAAATCATTTTCCTACAATCACTCACTTGGAATTAGAAAATAATAACTGTCCCTGGTCATTCATTTGAAAATCAAATTACAACCCCCATGTTATCTATTAATTCCCCACTTACCATATTAGTTTTCATTTCTCTTGTTTTCAGAATTTCCATTTGATCAAATTGGATGTTAACCTGCACATCCCTGTTCACCAATTGAAGATTAAGGTTTCAAAGTCATAAGTTTATTTTGACAACTCAAATTTAAACTCCTTTAGACACGTTTTCTCTCCCAAACTATTATATCTATATATAAATTTATTTTTCCCTTTTTTCCATAAGTTAAAGAACCTTTAAATCTGAAAATTCTTTGAAGAAGAGGCTAAAAGTATGCTACATTTTATTTCCTTGGACACTAAAGGATATTCAAACTCCAAATATTAGAGTAGGGGTGTTTTTGGCACTTTTATAAGTGATGTAAGAATTATTTATTTTATTTATGTATTAACCGTGTTATTGTGTTACTTATAATGGAAGCACCGTTTGATGGTTCAAATAAGAGAAAGAGATCAAAGGTGACACTAATGACCAAAGATTACATTAATGTTATTGTGTTACTCATTAAGGAAGCACCGCTTGGTGGTTCAAGTAAAAAAAAGAGATTGAAGGTGACACTAATGACCAAAATTTACATTTGTGTTATTGTGTTACTCATGAAGGGAGCATCGTTTGGTGTTTCAAACAAGAGAAAGAGATTGATGGTGACACAAACGACCAAAGTTTGCATTTCTGAAAAAATATATATATATTTACCACTTATTTCAGTGCCTTCCTACTGAGTATTATATGTGGTACTCATCCTTGTTAAAATTTTACAGGTTGATTTGAGGTATGGTCGTGGTTTGGCATAGTGGCAAGTGCTCGGTGATTTAAAAAGCTATCAACTTTCTAGTAAAATTTCCAGTATGTGTAAATATGTTTGAATACTTAGACGACACCTTTAAAAATGTTTAGATGTCTATTTCATCTAGTTTTATATGCATTGTACGCCGACTATAATTTATAAATGTTGTATTTGACTATGCATGAAGTTTAAGTATTGCTGTAATGAAATTTCAGATTCTGCCCTTCTACTCAAAGTAGCATAACTAGGGCTACAGTATATGTTTTTGAGTGAAATCAGCGGGGTTTGAAAGGTTTACGAGTCTTCTAATGGCCTTTGGAATTACCCAAAAATATTACATAGAAAAAAAGTTATGCCCATTTTAGTAAACTGCGTCGAGTCAGATCCAAATTTTCTGTCTAGCATAGTTGAACAATACTTTCATGCTTCAAACATTACCGTAGAGACATCATATTTTTATATGTTGTACAAATATGAATGTTTTAGTCTCTATTAAAATTTCATAATTTTTAGTCGTAGTTTACTAGACCAAATATATTTTTCTTTCCAGTGCTGCGCAATTGGTAATTGCTGAATTTTTCCAAAAATCAAATTTTACTATAATTGTCTAAGTTTACATGGACGAATGTCTGTCATTATATTTCATATATTTCAAACTCCAAAATTTTTCTCATTTTCAATTTTTTGGTTAACATTGAAGGGATCAAACCAAAGAAAGATTGATTTATTTTTTTTTATTTTTGACGCTTCGAGTTCTAAGAGTTCAGGGCGTTACAACTTGGTATCAGAACATGATTTTATTTTTTGTAGACTTGAATTAGAAACTCTATCTTTGGTGTATTGTGTCACATATAATGTTGATCAAAATTTTTTAATAAGGATCCTAAGCACTATGCCTGTCATAGCCGCGCTATGCTGATTTGAGGTAAATAAATTTTTATGAACGTGCTTGTATCTATGTGATGAGTATGAGAAAGTTTATTCTAGTTACAACACTTGAAATGTATGTATAAATGTCAGTATATGTTTGAGTTTGAATACACTTGAGGATAATCATTATTGCATAAAGTATTTTGAGATCGTGACCAGATTAAATGATTATTTAAGTCCTCGAAAATTAACTTAAACTTATTAGATACCCACTAAATGGATTTTCAATACTTGGTATGACTTAGATGGTATGGACTAAGAAAACTTGTAGGAAGACAAGTTCATTGGTGCCTTGTCGAGAAGAGATCTGAGACAATATGAAGAATATCAGTGGAACCCAGCGCACAATATGGACCAGCACATTTGGGAGATGGTAGTAAGGTGGAGAGAGGTGAGACAACTAGGTTATATGGTCACTGGTCGTCGAGTTACCCGCCTTCTTATTGATACCTTACTAGAAGAGTGGTTAGAGATTGTCGAATCGATTTATGATTATTTATGGGGGATTGTTGTGCCTACCTTGCCTCGAGAAATTGACTATGAGGCCTTTTGCGCATAACTGATTGATCAGTGAGAGTTGACCCAACTTGCGATCCCTAAGGACGATAGTATACTATTCACTAAAATACTATATTGAAAGTGCACGGGTCGCGTTCAATAATAGAGTAGACCTTTTGAGTCCGGATTGTCGATCTCTCGAAGAATGTTTACTTTCGATTACACAATCTTAATCAATTTAATTCTAACAATAAAAATAAACAAACACAATTAAAAATATGATTTTAAAGTCAGGAAATGAACTAGAAAACCTAAAAATAAGAAAATATAGAAGTCTTGGGAATTTCGGAGGAAAACGTGGTTGTGATTCATGATTTCGCTTAACTGTCGCCTAATTAATTTCTTCACAAGCCAATTAACGAATTACTCAATTACGATGTTAGATCCAATCTTTCAATTTTAGTTAATTATCTCTCTCGAGTAAAATTAACCTTAATTGATTAGTTTAACCTACTATATCTTTATGTTGATTAGAACCAAACAATCACATTTAATATTTGTGAAAATAGCTTAATGGGTCATCTAGAGCTAGGGGAATATCTCTATCCTCTACACAAACAAAGGGTTTCTATTATTTGATGTAAAATGCACAATCTTTTATCGAACAATATACAACTCACTAAACACATTCATTCATTGGCCACATAAATGAAAATGCATAAAATACAATAGCAGGAACACATGAAAATAAGCAGCTTAATATTAAAGAGTAAATATTAAAATTAATCAATGCTAGGTTAATCTACAACCGTAAATTCCAACACAAATAATTTAGCCCATTTTATATATATGATAGAAAAGGAAAATATTCATACAATATGTTGCAAATATGGCAAAATAATAGAGAAAAAACAAGATTTAAAAATAAAGCACTTTTCGAAGCTTGCATTTGAATTTCTCAAATATTTCTCCACTTCTTGATTGAATCTCCTTTGTGCTCTAGATTTTGCTCCAAATACACCAAGAAATTACAAAGGAAGAAGGAAAGAAAAAGAAAAAGAAAAGAAAAGAAAAAAAATGAAAGAAGCAGAATACCCAATAGATGACTGAATCGGCAGAAGACGGAATGCCCAGAAGCCGCAGCTGCTGGTTTTTAAATTTTAATTCAAAACCCTTAAGAAATTGCAGCTTTGGTCCCTGAAGTTTCAAAAGTTAACAAAAAGGTTCCTCACTTTCTTTTTAATTAAAACCGATGCTGCAGCGCTGGAACAGTGGCGCTGTAGTGCCAGAGTCTCTGTCCAGCCAACAAAAAAAATGGATTTTGATCAATTTGCAGCTAAGTCCCTAAGATAATTGCACTCCATGTCCCTCAACTTTGATCTTTTACAATTTGGCCCTTAGATTTTGACTTTTATATCGATTTTTCCCTCTATAAATTGCATCCAAAGGTCCTTAACTTTTTAACTTGTTTGCCTTGGTCCCCATTTCACAATTTTGCAAACTTTGGTCCTTTTTCACTCCATTTTTCCTCATTTTGCTTTGTTCTCTTTCCTTCGTGTGATTTTTACCTACAAAAGCATAAATTACATAATTGTGAGTAGAAATCCGCTCATTTTAATCAATAATTAGCTTGTTAAAGTATTTAACGAGTGTACAAAAATACACTCATCATATACCTACTAAGATTTACATTCGTGATGATGTACCTCTATTTGTTTCAGACGACGAGGCACAGCCTTCTAAGAAACCTAGGGTTCATGGAGGCTGGATTAGTGACGACAATGAATAGATGATCAAAATTTTAGTAGATTTTATTAGGATTGATTGTTGTTGATGTCTAATAGAATTCCTTTTGCTTTCCTGTTGATTAGCGCTAGGCGCTCTTTTATTGCTTTGTACTCCCCTTGAAGGATTCTATTTAGATAATAATAAAAGATATTGATCTATAAATCTTTTCCCTATATTGTGCAAGTATTGTCGACTTCTCTGAATGAGATTACATTTATGATTGTGAATAGGAATATGACGCAAGCGAGGACAATTAGGGAATTAAGACGAGAGATTGATGAGTTGAAGCAGGCCTTGCTTGCTCAAGCTCCACCAATCCCATTAGCACTGTCGGTGCCAGCTGCATACCTACATATATCGTCTATTTCGATGGTAGAACAATTTCACAGATATCGACCCCTACCTTTGATGGCGGGAAAGACCTTTTAGTGGCTGAGGATTGGTTGCACTATTGAAGATCTTTCGACACATCTCTTGTCCAGAAAATCAAAAAGTATTATGTGCTGAGTTTATGCTAGTCGAAAGTGCAAGTTATTGGTAGGATTCCTCATCACGTACTCGTACTGAGGATGAACAATATAATTTAACTTGGGATCAGTTCAAGATGGAGCTAGCAGAAAAGTTTTTCCCACAAGCTCTACGAGACTATGAGGAGATAGAATTCTTAAAATTGGTATAGGGAGATATGGAAATTTCTAAGTATGATAGCAAGTTCGAGGAATTGTCCGGTTATGCTACACATCTTGTAAGAACTGAGCTCATGAAGGAAAAATTGTGAGTTCACATGATCTCACCGCCTTTCAGACGATGGTAAAGAAAGGTCAAATAGTGACTACTTGGGGGTGAAGTTGGTAAATCAGGGACAAGGTAATGACTTTGGAAAAAGGAAGTGATAGCATAAGAATAAGAATAATGGACATTTTAAGAAGTAAATACCGGTGGGTCAGTCAAGCAATCAATCACCCCAATGTTCTAAGTGTAACAAGTTTCACAGAAGAAAATGTCTATATGGAAAGTATGTTTGCTATAAGTGTAACCAACCTGGCCACGTGACTTCTTCGTGCCCATTGATTAAGAACCCAAGCAAGAAAAGAAATGAAAAGCAAGGGTGTTTGCTTCGACTTATGACGAGGCTACCTAAATCCAGACGTAATTGCAGGTACTTTATCCATCTCTGGTATTCTTGTTTCTGTCCTTATTGATTCTGGTGCAACTCATTCATTTATATCTAATGCATGTCTAGCTAAGATTGATGCTTCATGTCAGACGAATGATAGTGTACTAGAGGTTAGTATGCCATCAGGGGAACTATTGATACAGATATGATAGCAATAGGGGTACAGATGAATTTTGATGGACTGACTTTAGAGGCCAACTTGTATGCTATAGAGATGAAAGATTTTGATATTATTTTAGGCATGGATAGGTTAGGTGAAAATCGAGCCATGATAGTATATTTTGAGAAAGAGGCAATTTTTCGAAAATCGAGAGAAGATGAGTTCAAATTTCATGGGTCGAAGATTAAGGTACTTCATCGTGTCATCTCAACTTTAAAAGCAGAGAGTATGTTGAGAAAGCCTAACTGTCAGGAGTATCTTCTTAGTTTTACTAGCACCTCATCTCAAGAGAAAATATTAGAGAATGTACCAATTATATGGAAATATGCCGATGTATTTCTAGATGATCTATCGGGTACTCCGCCCAATAGAAAAGTGGAATTCACGATAGATTTGGTAACTGGAGCTATTCCTGCATCCAAAACTCCATACCAAATGGCACCAAAAGAATTACAAGAGTTGAAGATGCAGTTAGAAGGACTTCTGGACAAAGGATTCATTAAACTGAGTGTATCTTCATGGGAAGCTCCGGTACTATTTGCAAAGAAGAAAGATGGTACTACGAGATTGTGTATTGACTACCGTGAACTAAATAAGTTGACAATCAAGAATAAGTATCCTCTTCCGAGGGTTGAGGACCTATTTGACCAGTTGAAGGGCATATCCATGTTCTCGAAAATTGATTTAAGGTCGAGCTACCATTAGCTGAAGATTAAATCGGTTGATATACCAAAGATGGCATTTAGAACTTGATGTGGACTATGAATTTACGGTGATGCCCTTTGGCTTGTATTTATGGACTTGATGAATAGAGTGTTCCATCAGTATTTGGACATGTATGTCATCGTATTTATTGATGACATACTGATATACTCGAGAGATTCTCAGCAACATTAAGAACATTTGAGGATAGTTTTGGCTTGTATTTAAAGGACATGCTCTATCTGCGCCAATTTTGACTATTCCTGATGGTTCGGAAGGTTTTATTATTTACAGTGATGCATCCAAACTTGGTTTGGGATGTATTTTGATGCAACATAGGAAAATTGTAGCTTATGATTCGAGGCAATTGAAGCAATACGAATAGAATTACCCCACACATGATCTTGAACTAGTAGCGGTAATGTACACTTTGAAGATTTGGTAGAACTACCTATATGGAAGCAAATGTGAGATCTACACCGGTCATAAGAGTCTCAAATACTTCTTCACCCAGAAAGAGTTGAATGTGAGATAGCGACGGTGGTTAGAATTTGTATGGTAGACATTGTCGATCACCATTATATTGGGATGACGTTGGTGAAAGAAGAATTTTGTGTCTAGAATTGGTCGAGAAGATTGTGGAGGCTATCTATAAAATTAGATCAAGAATTAAGACAGCTCAAGATCGTGAAAAGAGCTATGCTGACAAAAGGAGAAAAGAATTGACTTTTGAGGTTGGAGAGAAAGTATTTCTCAAAGTGATACCGATGAAGGGAATACTACGATTTGGAAAGAAAGGGAAATTATGCCCTAGATTTATCGGTCCATTTGAGATTCTTGAAAAGATTGGAAGTGTGGCATATCATTCAACATTGCCACCCGAACTATTAGTAGTGCACAACGTATTTACATTTCTATTTAAGAAAGTATATCTCGATCTCTTGCCATGTAGTGAATGTTTGAACGCTAGATGTCCAGAGTGACATGACGTACGAAAAAGCTCCTGCAATGATTCTAGAGAGAAAATATCATGTTTTAAGAAATCAAAATGTTTCACTAGTCAAAGTCCAGTGGAGTAAACATGGTGAGGACGAGGCTACTTGGGAAAGAGAAGAAGACATTTTGGCCAAGTATCCCAATCTCCTTAAACAAGTAAGTTAAATTTCGAGGATGAAATTATTTTAAGTGGGGAAAGTTGTAGCAAACCCAAAAAAAAAATGTTTTGTTTCGTTTCAAAACAAAATTTTCTTAGAACTCAAATATAATTTGGTTGATATTATTTCGTCACTACGACACTTCCTCAAGAGTTCAAATTAAGGCTTTGGTCATGTTAGTAAAGTTTCGCGTACTTTTTAAAATTTTTTTGTAAGGTGTCGAAATCTCATTTAGACGGCAAAATTTTATGTTGTTACATTATTTTTTATAACACATTTTATATTAATTGCTACCTGAAATTTTAAAAATTATACACTTGTTATACTCAAGTTCAATTCCATTATCTTGATTTCTTCTTACGTTTTTTCCATCCACTAAGTTTATTTAACTACCCCACTTTCTATATTAACTTCCATTTTATTTGTTAACTACCAAAATATATACGTATGAATATTAAACTGCCTTTTTTTTCTTAATTTGGAAGTTATGTTGCACGTACAAATCCACATTTGAAAAAATTTCAACTTACCAGTTTAATCCCCTTTTTGTCAACCGCCGAGAAGGAAAAAAAAAAAAGAGAAATACAAAAGTGCCTTTAGAAATTGGATGTTAACTTGCACGTTCATCATCCACCACTTATACACACAACATCCAACTTTCCAATTTAATAACTTCCACTTTTGCCAATGCCTAAAACCATCCCTGCTCATCTATTGAATTTAAAGGTTTACACTTCAAATTCTTAACCACGCCCATTTGTAACTTCCATACCACATTAGTTTCCATTTCTCTTGTTTCTACAACTACCATTTGATCAAATTGGATGTTAACCTGCACGTCCCTATTCACCAATTGAAGATTAAGATTTCAAAGTCATAAGTTTATTTTGACAACTCAAATTTAAACTCCTTTAGCCACGTTTTCTCTCCCAAACTATTATATCTATACATAAATTTATTTTGCCCTTTTTTTCCATAAATTAATGAACCTTTAAATCTGAAAATTCTTTGAAGAAGAGGCTAAATATATGCTGCATTTTATTTTCTTGGACACGAAACGATATTCAAACTCCAAATATTAAGGTAGGGGTGTTTTCGGCGCTTTTGTAAGTGATGTAAGAATTATTTGTTTTCGTTATACGTTAAACGTGTTATTGTGTTACTCATGATGAAATCACTGTTTCGTTGTTCAAATAAGAGAAAGAGATCGAAGGTGACATTAATGACCAGAGATTACATTTGTGCTATTGTGTTACTCATTAAGGGAGCACGATTTGGTGGTTCAAATAAGAAAAAGAGATTGAAGGTGACACTAATGACCAAAATTTATATTTGTGTTATTGTGTTACTCATGAAGGGAGCACCATTTGGTATTTCAAACAAGAGAGAGATTGACGGTGACACAAACGACCAAAGTTTGCATTTCTGAAAAAAAAATATATTTTTACCACTTATTTGAGTGCCTTCCTACTGAGTATTATTTGTGATACTAATCCTTATTAAAATTTTACAATTTGATTTGAGGCATGATCGTGGTTTGGCATAGTGGCAAGTGCTCGGTGATTTAAAAAACTATCAACTTTCTAGTAAAATTTCTAGCATTTGTAAATGTGTTTTGAATACTTAGATGACTTCTTTAAAAATGTTTAGATGTCTATTTCATCTAGTTTTATATGCATTGTATGTTGACCATAATTTATAAATGTTGTATTTGACTATGCATCTCTAATGAAATTTCAGATTTTGCCCTTCTACTCAAAGTAGCATAACTAGGTCTATGGTACATATTTTTGAGTGAAATCAGGTGGTTTGAAATTTTTATGAGTCTTCTAATAATAGCCTTTAGAATTACCCAAAAATATTACCTAGAGAAAAAGTTATGCCTGTTTTAGTAAAATATGTCGGGTCAGATCCGAATTTTCTGTCCAGCATAGTCAAACAATATTTTCATACTTCAAACATTATCTTCAAGACCCCAAATTTTTATATGTTGTACAAATATGAATTTTTTAGTCTCTGTTAAAATTTCATAATTTTTAGTCATCGTTTACTAGACCAAACATATTTTTCTTTCCACAGCAACTAGTAATTGCTGAATTTTGCCCAAATGTTTTCCAAAAATCAAATTTTGCCATAATTGTCTAAGTTTACATGGACAAGTGTCTCTCATTATTTTTCATATATTTTAGACTCCAAATTTTTTCTCATTTACAATTTTTTTGGTTAACATTAAAGGGGTCAAACCAAAGAAAGATTGATTTTCTTTTTTTTACGCTTCGGGTTTCAAGAGTTCGGGGCGATATACATCCCCCTTTGTGTGCGTCAAGCTTTGCTTTCAATGTGTGCTCGATAATCTTGTTGATGGCTTCGACTTGGCTATTGGCTTGTGGAAAGTTTGGTGTAGAAGTGTTTCCAGATACCGAACTCTTCACAAAAATTTGCAAGATGAGCATTGTCAAACTGTTTACCGTTGTCAGTCACAATCGAGTGAGGTATACCAAATCTACATATGATGGACTTCTATATGAAGTCAGCTGTTTTTTGTTCTGTGATTTTGACAAGTGGTTTCGTCTCGGCCCACTCAGTAAAGCAATCCACTGCTACGATTGCAAACTTCGCCCCTCCTCTCCCAGTAGGCATAGGTCCAATCAAGTCAACCCCCCATTTTGCAAAAGGCCAGGGACAATTACAGGGTTAAGTTCACGCGACGACATTTGATGATAGGAGTGAGGTGCTGGCATTCGTCAAATAACCTGGTATATTCCAGGGAGTCTCGTCTTATTGTGGGCCAAAAGTATCCTTGGTGTAAGATCTTGTGGGCCAAAGATTGTTTGTCGAAGTGGTTCTCACACATTCCTTCATGTATATCTCGCAGGCGTACTGTGCTTCTTCTTTATTCAAGAATCTCAACAAAGGAGTAAAATACCCCCGTTTGTAGATAACATTATCAACTAATGTGTACCTAGCTACCCTGATTCAGAGCCTCCTTGCTTCAGTTGCATCCTCAAGGCATGCTCTAGTCTTAAGATGTGAGGTGATTTCATTTAGCCAGGTTGGTTTTGGGTCTATCACCATGAGGGTTACTCCGACTCATTCAGTGGTGGGTTGAGGTATTCTTTCTACCAGGATACTGTCGAACTCTTTTATTCCTTCGCCGGTGGCCAGTGGGCTAAGGCATCAACATGGCTATTCTGAGAGCGAGGAATCTGTTTGATTTGGACGGATTTGAAATCTTTGAGTTTCTTCCTAACGACCTGGAAGTAACCATCCATTCTTTCTTCCTTTACTTGGTATATCCCGTTGACATGGTTGACCACCAATTGGGAGTCACCTTGTACGGTCAAGGCTTCGTACTTATCTTCGTTGTTAGAAGTCCTGAAGTCAAAAGGCAAGGCCTCACAGAATAGACATCAATCCAGGATGATTAAAACAACGCTTGCCCCAGATCGAGCTTCGATCGACGACCCATCAACAAAGAGTTCCCAAGGGGCCTCTTGTGACGGCTCTTCTTGGGGTTCATTGCTGAATTTGGCTACAAAGGCTTGATATTTGATGAAAGTAAGCATGTATCTTATGTCGAATTGCCCGAGCTCTATTGCCCACTTGACCATTCGTCCTAAGGTATTTGGCTTTTGCAAGGTTTGTCTTAATGGATAATTAGTAAGAACCTCAATAGGGTGCTCCATAAAATATGGCCTCAGCTTCCGAGTCGCCATAATCAAGGCATAGGCCAACTTTTCTATTGGGGAATAATGAATCTTGACATTATGGAGTACCTTGCTGGCATAGTATACGGGGTTCTGGGTTTCGTTTACCTCGCGAGTTAGGATGGCACTAATGGCATGCTTCGATACAGCCAGGTGTAGTTGCAAGATGTTGCCTACCTTGGGCTTTTATAGCATCGGAGGTTGGACTAGTTGTTTCTTTAACTCTTCAAAGGCATCTTGGCACTCCGGAGTCCATTCGAGCTACTTTTCTCATCGTAATGTATCGAAGAAGGATTTGCATCAATCAGTGGATTTCGACACAAACTAACTAAGGGTGACAATTCTTCCTGTCAAACTTTGCGCTTCCCTGGTTCCAATTGGAGTCTTATTTTGATAATAGCTCGTATCTTTTTCAGATTTGCCTAGATTTTTCTGTTGCTTACCATGTGGCCCAGGAATTTCCCCGATCGCACACCAAAGGCGCATTTCTTTGGATTCAGTTTCATTTCATATTTCCTTAAGATATCGAACATCTCTGCTAGATGTTGGCAATGGTTTTTAGCGTATGTGCTCTTTACTAGAATATCGTCGATGTATACTTTCATGGTTTTTTCGATATGTTGGGAGAACATAGAATTGGCGAGGCGCTGATAGATAGCTCAAGTATTCTTGAGCCCAAATGGTATTACCCTGTAACCATAAACGCCTCGGTTGGTGAAGAACAAGGTGTGTTCCTAGTCCAGCTCATACATGGGGATCTGATTGTACCCAAAGTATACATCCATAAAGCTGAGCAGTTCATATCTAGCAGTGGCATCTACCATTTGGTCTATCATTGGGAGAGGAAAGCTGTCTTTTGGGCATACTTTGTTGAGGTCTGTGAAATCTATGTACCTTCTCCAATCTCCATTGTGTTTTTTCACGAGTACTGGATTTGCAATCCATTTGGGATATTTGGACTCTCGTATGAACCCATTGTGTAGTAGTTTTTGCACCTCTTGGTTGAGTGCTTTGTACGTTTCTGGGTTCAGAAAGTTGCGTTACTGCTATTTTGGCTAAACCGAGGGATCCAAATGCAACCTATGATAGGTAACTTTGGGATCAATCCCCTTCATGTCCTCATGATTCCAGGCAAACACATCAGGGTTCTGTCGAAGAAACTCTATTATTTCACCTCAGATTGGTGACTATAGTTACCGTCCGACCTTAAGTTCCTTCGATGGATTGCCTTCAAGAACTTGTATTTTATCCACTTCTTCTACAAGTTCTCCTCCTTCAATTTTCGTGCATGGATCAAACGGGCCGAGGTTGTGGTCTGAGGTACAAGCCATGTATACTCCCAAAGGAGTGCGTTAGGAGATTTGGTGAGCCTTCATTTGGCATGCCTCAGCGAGTTCCCTATCTCCATTAATTTCACCCACACCATGGGGTGTGGGGAATTTAATTGAATAATGGTACAGGGACACAACGGTCGTTAGGCTGAATATTAAGGGTTGCCCCATGACGGCGTTATATGACGACGGAGTGTCAAACACCATGAATTCAGTGTTTAGCTTGGTTCGTCGAGGTTCAACTTGGCTTCGACCGTAAGCTTGATTGACCCATTTACTGTGGTCAGTGCTCCGCTTAGTTCGAGGACCATATTTGGGTATGGTCGTAAGAAGTTGGCGGGTATGCCCATCCACTTGAGGATGCTAGTGAAGAGGATGTTGAGGGTACTTCCTGTGTCAACCAGGACCCATGAGATTGTTACTCTGGCTATAGGCATCGAGACTACCAGGACCCTGAGATAAGAGTACGGGTTGGCCTCTTCTTCAACAAAGGACAGGTGATCATTTGTGGGCCTTTTACGATACTTCTCTATAATGCCGATCTTAGAGAGATCGACAACAATGGGTCTTTTTAACATTGCTTCTCTAGCTCGATCATTTTGCCTGTCATTTAGCATGTTGATTCGAGGCTGGGGTAAGTTAACATTACATGCCCTGGCTTTGACTTGGTCTCCTCGTATGATTTCGGTCTCGTAGAGAGCTGGAAATTTTATATAATAATTATAGATTGATGTTGCTACCTTGAGCTCATGTAATATGAGCCTCCCTAATATGGCATTGTAATTGGAGGGTAAGTCAACCACCACGAAGTCGACCAGGATCTTTCTTTGATAAGGGGTCTCGCCCAGTTCAACTATAAGTACGATCTGTCCTCAGGCTTTAATAGGATCTTCGAAAAATCTTTGTAGTTTCTAGGATATGGTTGGAGATAATGTTCCGATAGTTCCAGTTGCCTCAGAGTTCAAAAGTACAGTATGTTGACCGAACTCCCATTGTCTACCAGGGTTCTGCGCATTGTTACTCCTGCCGTTGTTATAATTATCACCAGGGCGTCGCTTTGGTCTTGCAGAATTTCTCGAGAATCCTCTGCTGAAAACCAAAACCATTTGTGGTCTAGGCTGACTCGTGGGGTTTGCTCCTCGTAGTTCTACCAGATTCTAGCATCCTGGGCTTGTCAGCACCTTGCCCTTCTGGACCCTTCAATAAACTAATTTCCACCAGTCATCATCCTTATCTCTACCCGATGGATGGGCTGCAATTCGAAATTTCCTGTTGGGCTCACTGGCCTGGTCTTTGCTATAGGGGCTATTGTTGTGGAGGTTGATTCACTTCTCCATGTTTGGCAACAAACTCTTGTAAATGGCCCCTGCAGACTAGAGACTCAACATCTTTCTTTAGCTTACGACAGTCGTGGGTGCCGTGTCCTACAACCCTGTCATACCGATAGTATCTACTTAGATTACTTTCTACTGGTCCTTTCCTCTGGTTTGCCTGCTTGTAAAACGTTTCCTTATCTTCTGTCTACATGAATACTTTCTCCAGGGTGGTCTTCAACGGATGGTACTTCTGGAACTTATATGGATGAGTTTTAGGGTGGTCCATATCTTTCACGTCTCTCATTTCTGATAAAGGATCCTTTTCTGGCTTTTTCACCTTTGTGCTGCTGAAGTCTGGGTTGTTTCTCATGTTGTCTTCATCCGAGGTTGCCTGTTCCATACTTATTTTTCTCAGTTAGATTTAGGAACTCATGATAAGTTTGAGGTTCGTCTTCATGTGCTGACCACCAAAATCTTGTTATAGGCCGTAATTTGAAGAGTACAGCCATGAGTGCGGCATCGTTAGAGATTTTCTCGACCTCCATGGGCTGCTTGTTGAATCTACTCAGATAGCTTTTGAAGGATTCAGTTTTCCCTTGTTTAATGTTTACCAGCTGCACCTTGGGCATAGTTCTGGCCTTGGAGCCCATGAATTGAGCTAAAAAAGCTATAGCTAGGTCATTCCAGTCTTTTACTTACCTCTGATGTAACCTCGTGAACCATCTTTAGGCTTTGTCTCCTAGAGTTAAGGGGAATGCACGACACATGATTGCGTTAATTGTGCCCTGTAGCTCCATCCACGAAGTATAATTGTCTAAGTGGCTGAGGGGATCTCCTTCCCTTTCATTCACAATCATCTGGGGAATCTTTAGTTTTTTAGGTAAGGGTTTAGCGGGAACATCTTCAGTGAAAGGGAAATGTTGCTTGGTGAAGTACTCTTCAATTCCTTCCATGTTTTTGGCCTCCAGATCGGTGATGGGCCTCTTTAGGGATTCATCTCAGGTTTTACCTACTCTAAGGGATGTCTTAGGTCGGGTTCGGCTTGCCCTCGTATAGGGGTTAATGAATGCTGAGAACCTAGCCTATTGAACAAACTACCAGTTCTTTTATTAATTGGTTATGTTGCTAGGTTTCGGCTATTGGCTTCGTCAGTACGGCTTTTTGGAGGATTATTTCCTTGAAAAGTGGAGGGACATTCTAGTGGGGGTCCATCTAATCCTCGTCCTTTGTTGGAGATTCCACCTGGTATCTGGTGGGAAAATGTGGGCTTAGTTTCGCTCCAGTCAGCTAACTACGTTTGTTAGCTTTCCATAGCCTCCCTCATGGCGATTATCTGTGGATCGCTCGTCCTAGTTTGATCTTGTTGCCTTGAAAAATCGCGCGGGGCATCAATTTTGTTGGGGCTAGTGTGTGATTGACTTTCGGAAGTAGAAATATGACTCATGGTTTGTTTGCTTGTTTATATTTTTGTGGAGAGATGAGGCTATTTTTCACAATTGGGGCCCTCTTTCTAGCGCTAAACTGTTGACATAAAAAATTGAAAAGATCATTATTGAGTCAACTTTAAGAAAGAAAATGCCTTTTTCCTAATTATAAGAGATTAAACTGTATCAGTTTTTACTCAATTTTGAGACCCCAAAAAGTCCGCCTAACTATTTTCCACTATTTATAGGAGGTCCTAACCGAAATTCTGTCATATCAGTCAAATCAACTGCAGTTTTGAGCTCGGATGGCATGCCGCCAATCTCTCCACGATTGGTTGATGAGGCCGATGGCCTTCCCATCAGTGTTCCGTTTAGGTAATGATGTCTTGCAGATGATAGGGGAGCTAAGGCGGTTGATTGATGGGCTTGGGCAGTGTTGAAGTTATTCATCACAAGTGTCTGCGATTGATAGGGTTATGTGACATAAAGCAGGCAATCTGTAATCATTATGTCTTTTGGGATGACGGTGGCAACGAGACCGAATTGGACTAAAATTAAGCCGACCTGGGGCGTATATGAGATGAGGCCTTGCAAGCGATAGATATAAGACCGGAGGTCGGTAGTCAATTTTTTTTAATAAAAGTATACTATTTTATTTTATTATTATAATGATTTATAAGAGCATGACAAGTAATTAATATCATTAATAGAATATTAAGCATAATTGGATTTGGCTTATATGTGACATATATGGCCAGAACTAGAAATACTGCTAGGAAGGAAACAACATGCAGGGCTGTTCTAAACCATGAAATAGCAATTATCCAAGTTTACGAGAATTATGAGGCAAACCTGATTCACACACTTATTGAGCATGTGGAGGAAGTCTTCACTAGGTGGGCTATGTCAAGGGGTGTAGGACATGAGGTTACACCCATTTTGGCTGCTAACAACCTTGTGTTTAGGGATCAGATGTTAGGGATAACCCTTTAGAGTACTTAGAAAAGATTGATTACAAGTAGTATTGTGAAACCTTTCTAGAAAGATGGATTACTAACCCGAGCCTGAACTCGAGCCAAAGAAGGATATTGAAGAGGACCCAGAGAAAGAGTTGGATTATGAGCATGAGTCCGAGCTAAAGTATGAGCGGAGTATGCACTAGGACCAAAGCCAGAGTTAGAACCGAACAGGGGCCAGAGCTAGGGTTCGAACTAGACCTTGAGCTAGAGGTTAATTAGGAATCTGAACTTGAGTCGTATATATCTTCGGATGATGAAGCCTCATCGTCTAAACTTTGTAGGATTCAAAATGTTTGGATAAACGAAGATGAAGACTAGCAACCTAAAGACAATTTATTTTAAATAAATGATTTCTTCCCTTCTTAAAAACGAATGTAATTTGTTTTTGAAATAATCTATAGGTTTTTCTTTCATTATCTAGGATTTAATTCTTTCAATCGTCCATCATGTATTCAAGGATTTTAAAATTTGTGAATTCGAATAAACTGAGCTATTGTTAATTATTTCTAAAACAAAATTTATTTTGTTAATTTAAAGGAAATGACTCGTTAACCAACACAAGCTGCTATGTTTAGGGATTTGTTGAGAACTGTGCAAGATATTGACAGACAGCGAACACAAGTGCCTTCCCAAAATGCACAGACTAACTCCAACACTATGAGTTCAGTCATGGAATAGTTTCGATGTTACAAACCCCTACCTTTAACAAGATGCATGATTTTTTAGTAGCCAAGGAATGGATAAGAAGATTGGAACGAATCTTCAACTACCTCTCACGCACCAATGCACAAAAAGTTTAATGTATGGAGTTCATGCTAGTTGACACAGCATGCCCATGGTGGGAGTCTGTTTCACACACTATGATTAAAGCACAATAGCGCAACCTCACTTGGACACATTTTCTAGAAAGAGGTCATGGGAAAATATTTTCTACAAGTCTTGAGAGATCGTAAGGAGCTAGAGTTTCACAACTTCAAGGAAATGGATAAAATAAGAGGGCTAACTTTGAATGGTGTTTAAGTTCAAGCAAGCTGAATAATGTCCTTGCTTTGTGTCCTAAATGCAATAAGGCCCATGAGGTGAGTGTCTATATGGAAAGAATGTGTGCTATTGATGCGAATAACAGGGCATATTGCTACTAATTGTCATGAACCCCCACCAAGAAGAGGCAATGAGCAAAACAAAAAGGGAGTAGCCAGAGTCTTTACCTTAACTCAACAGGAAGCAACTGAGAATCAAGACGTGATAGCAGACGTTCTATCAATAAATGAACTACCCGTTTATGTTCTTAATACTCAAGAATTACTCATTCCTTTATTTCCACTATTTTTATTTCTAAATCTTGTACTGTTTGCGAAGAAGCTGTTAATGTTCTAGCAGTTACTATCCCAAAAGGCGGTACACTTAATACCAATCAAATAGTTAGGGAGGTCAAGATAGAAATGGATGGAAAGAAATTTAGAGCCGATTGGTACCTTTTAGAGATAAGGGATTTTGATGCCATCTTAGAAATGAATTGGTTATGTGAAGCATTTATACGATAATTACGATGCTTTGAAAATAAGATAGTTTCAAAAGTTTGGAAAAGAGTAGATTAAAACAGTGTACCTAGAATTCTTCTTGTAAATAAAATAATTTCGAGGACGAAATTATTTTAAGGGGATGATATTGTAACACTCCAAGGATTTTTACGTGTTTTTAAAAGTGAGTGAATTAATTTTATCATGTTATCTTTTGATCGTGTAAAAAATAGAACTCATTTTCTTACTGTAGCCTTGTTACTCACAATAAAGTCCATAAGTTAATATAATTGTTTGGTCCATTTATTTATTTATTTTTAGGCTAAATATTTAAGTATTGTAAGAGAAGGAGAAAATATATCAATATTGGGCTTAATTTTTAACTCGCATTGAATAACATAGATTGGGCTGGAGAAAATGTAAGTTCCCATAAGTTAAGTCCAAGTTATTTCAATTCAAAGAAACATGTTTAATATGTATTAATTTAGTTCTTAAAAATGTACGTTTTAAGATAATTAGTAAAATAATATAAAATTCTATTATATAATCACAATTATCTTTAATTTAAAAAGGTATTAACCATATTAGATTCTATTACTAGATTTAGATTCACTAACATCCAATTCAGCTTTACCAGTATGTGTTTTGTGTGTGTGTGTGTATTATTTTAGAGTTTTTGGGAAAGTAAAATAGTTATAAACGTTGTTAATGATATTAAGAGTGCGTTTGATTGCCTATATTTTTCATGGAAAATGTGTTTTTTTCATTCAAATTTTTACTTTTGTGCTGTTTGATTACTATTTTTTTCCATGGAAAATATTTTCCTACTTTTGGTCACGTGACCATATTTTCTTCAAAATTAAGGAAAATATTTTGTTTAGGAAGAGTAGATTTTTATTTTACACGGAATTCACTCTCTCTTTCTCTCTCTTATTTATCCACCCTCTCTTATTAACCCA